>NC_066846.1:13821710-14073782 GCF_001640805.2 Lates calcarifer
CGCGCTAACCGATTGCGCCACAGAGACATGTTTAAGCTAAGGGGGTGTGGCCTCGGCCTTCAATCTCCACCCACCTGCATTTCCTCTTTCAATCTCTAGGCTGCTTATTCCCTTTAGAATTCAGGCTAGTAAATGATAATGTTTCTGTCTGCCCTCCAGTTTCTTTTTTAAGTGAAAACTTAGCCATCATTTGCGTATTAGTTATATGCTCCCTAAATTAAATTCTTTATTGGTTCTTCAGTCCCCTCATTTAGATGAAGTAACATGATTAAGCACAAAACGTCCCTGGGTGGGCTCGAACCACCAACTTTTCGGTTAACAGCCGAACGCGCTAACCGATTGCGCTACAGAGACCACTTTCGCACAATGTAGAGGGGGCGTGGCCACAGAGACTCAATTAGTAAATGGATTCTAAACCAAAAGAATTTAGCTGTGAATAGACATTGTAACTGATCAGAGACTAGCTTTTTGTTATTTGCGACGTCACTTGGTTATTAAAGCACAAAACGTCCCTGGGTGGGCTCGAACCACCAACCTTTCGGTTAACAGCCGAACGCGCTAACCGATTGCGCTACAGAGACCACTTTCACACAATGTAGAGGGGGCGTGGCCAAAACAATTTAGTTGTGAGTAGATATTGTAACTGATCAGAGACCAGTTTTTTGTCATTTGTGACGTCCCCTGGTTATTAAAGCACAAAACGTCCCTGGGTGGACTTGAACCACCAACCTTTCGGTTAACAGCCGAACACGCTAACCGATTGCGCTACAGAGACCATTTTCACACAATGTAGAGGGGGCGTGGCCACAGAGACTCAAAACAATTTAGTTGTGAATAGACATTGTAACTGATCAGAGACCAGTTTTTTGTCATTTGTGACGTCACCTGGTTATTAAAGCACAAAACGTCCCTGGGTGGGCTTGAACCACCAACCTTTCGGTTAACAGCCGAACGCGCTAACCAATTGCGCTACAGAGACCATTTTCACACAATGTAGAGGGGGCGTGGCCACAGAGACTCAAAACAATTTAGTTGTGAATAGACATTGTAACTGATCAGAGACCAGTTTTTTGTTATTTGTGACGTCACCTGGTTATTAAAGCACAAAACGTCCCTGGGTGGGCTTGAACCACCAGCCTTTCGGTTAACAGCCGAACGCGCTAACCGATTGCGCCACAGAGACATGTTTAAGCTAAGGGGGTGTGGCCTCGGCCTTCAATCTCCACCCACCTGCATTTCCTCTTTCAATCTCTAGGCTGCTTATTCCCTTTAGAATTCAGGCTAGTAAATGATAATGTTTCTGTCTGCCCTCCAGTTTCTTTTTTAAGTGAAAACTTAGCCATCATTTGCGTATTAGTTATATGCTCCCTAAATTAAATTCTTTATTGGTTCTTCAGTCCCCTCATTTAGATGAAGTAACATGATTAAGCACAAAACGTCCCTGGGTGGGCTCGAACCACCAACTTTTCGGTTAACAGCCGAACGCGCTAACCGATTGCGCTACAGAGACCACTTTCGCACAATGTAGAGGGGGCGTGGCCACAGAGACTCAATTAGTAAATGGATTCTAAACCAAAAGAATTTAGCTGTGAATAGACATTGTAACTGATCAGAGACTAGCTTTTTGTTATTTGCGACGTCACTTGGTTATTAGAGCACAAAACGTCCCTGGGTGGGCTCGAACCACCAACCTTTCGGTTAACAGCCGAACGCGCTAACCGATTGCGCTACAGAGACCACTTTCACACAATGTAGAGGGGGCGTGGCCAAAACAATTTAGTTGTGAGTAGATATTGTAACTGATCAGAGACCAGTTTTTTGTCATTTGTGACGTCACCTGGTTATTAAAGCACAAAACGTCCCTGGGTGGGCTCGAACCACCAACCTTTCGGTTAACAGCCGAACGCGCTAACCGATTGCGCCACAGAGACACGTTTTTTTCATTGTGGAGGGGGTGTGGCTTCGATTTTCAATCCCGACCCACCTGTAGTTCCTGTTGCTACTTCCACTTATTCCCTGTAGAATTCAGGATGGGCAATATGGCTGTCAAATTTTGCATTCATACACAATAATCAAATGATAAATGAATTCTTAAACATCACAAAGCAGTTGTAAGTAGGTGTTGTAACTCTTCTAATCTTTCCCTCTGATCACAGAATGTAGGATTTTCATTTAGATGATGCAACCTGGTTATTACAGCACAAAACGTCCCTGGGTGGGCTCGAACCACCAACCTTTCGGTTAACAGCCGAACGCGCTAACCGATTGCGCCACAGAGACAACTTCAGCCCTATGTGGAGGGGGCATGGTCTCGATTTTAAATCCCCACCAACCTATATAACTACATCGATAATATATAAATGATGATAAAACTGGATGAAGTCAAGTCTACACTCTTGTCTTCAATCAATATTTATGGGTCACTTTCTACCACAAAACAATATCTGTTTTTTGTCGTGTCCTCTTCATTGGATCCGACACAGTAAAACACATTTCTTTCTCAATTTAACAGTAAGAGAAAGAAAACACTTTAAAATCTCTTTGGTTAATGAAATGATTTCGAAACCACTTAAAGTCTGAAGTGTCAGCGGACAAGTCTGTTTCTGTTCCTGTCAGTCTCCCAGAGGTTCTTGTTCTTGTTCTTCTCTCACTTTCTCTCTCCATATTCCTCCCTCTGTGTCTCCTTCCGTTAGTCATTTCTGGTCCGTCTTGTTCCCCTTCACCCTCTTTTAGTTTTAATTATTTACCTGCTTCCACTTTGCTCAACAAGGCTGCAGTACAGGGGAATGACATGTCCCACACACTCAAACACACAACACCGCATATAGAGCTGTAGCTTATAGAAACTTTGACATTAAATATGAATAAAGTTTCACTCAAAACACTGCTGCTTCATTTGAGACTGACTGAAAACAGTAATACACTAAGCAGTACCAACTTATGAGGTGTTACGCAAAGTCAGATGGGGACACTGTGGCCTCATTTACACTTTTTATTTCAAGTACACCCAGATGAGATTAATTAAGACTTGACTTTACAATTAGCTTGATATTGATCTTTTAATATGAGAATCAATCCTAGAGCAGAGACGTTTGGGATTGGAAGTATTGTTATTTTAGTGTCGATCTGTGCACCACTATTTAAGAATCCATAGTTTGAAAAGAGACAAATAAACAATTCACATATGCACTGCTGTTTTTTAATGCTTCTCTCTTGTTTTTTGGAATAAAACTTCCTTAGTTCTGTGGTTAACTGTGTTTCGAAAAGAATGAGAAGTGACAATTCTCTGTTTATCTCTCCCCCAGTGAAACCAGCTCCCCTGGACATCACACCAGTGCAGCAGGACTGGCAGGAAGTCCCGCCCCCTGTCCGCTCACCTGTCACCAGAACCTTCACACGAGAGTAAGCTGGTGTTTATGTGTGTGTTTGACAGCAGTAGTGGTTCAATGTTTTACTGCCGCGTCAACTGAAAACTACACAACACCTCAATATTTACTCTAAAACACAGTCAGGGAGAGGAGTGAATGTTGTACTCTGCTGCCCTCATGTGGTGGTGAATGAGTACTGCAAGTTAACGCCACTGACCTGAGTAGGTGTTCATGTGATGAGTGTGTTTGTTTGTGTGTGTCAGTCCATCCAGTCGTCGGTCAGTCAGGCCGAGCTCCTCTCACAGCTCGTCGCCCTCCTCCGACTCAGATGACCCCGATGACAGCTACGTCGCCATGAGGACCTCCGGCCTCAGTTTCAGTGCTGGGGAGCAGGTAAGACTTTTTCCCCCCTTCAGATTTTCTTCTTTTCCTCTGTCCTTCCTTCCTTTCTTCTTTATGTACTCCCTCCCATTTATCATGTTCCCTTTGCTCCATCTTTATTTCATTTCTCACCTTCTCTCAGATCTTATTCATTTTAGTGTCGCTGCCTCTTTCCCTCTTCCTCTGTTTCCTCTGTTTTTATTGAAAGAATCAAAAATCGTTATTTTTAAAATAACAAAGTCATAAGTGACAATGTGATAATGTGAGCTTAACACCACATAGCCAGTGAACCTAGTGAAGCATTAGCAGCTAAATATTTGAGGAGTTGGTGAAGAAAAACAGAGCTAAAAGAAGAATACTTATTGGATATACACTCAACGGGTGAACACAAACAAGACTCCAAATAAATAATAATAATGTTGGTCTGTAACTGCTGGAGGTGCAAATAAGCAGCTGGTTGATGATGATATCAGTGTTGTGTCAACTTTTAACTTCTCTTTCTACTGTCTTTAACTTCTAAAAGTATTGTACATTTCCCTCCCTATGCTGATAAACTTCTTTCCTCCTGTCTTCATCTCCTATTTTCTATTTGTATCTAATTAATTAAAATCTGCCTGTGTGCGTTTGTGTGTGTGTAGTCTCTGAGGCTTATGCTGCACCGGGCCTCAGAGGGCGGAGTCAGTAGCCCTTTGCTACGGCGAGCCAGAGGTGACAAACAGGTAGAGTACCTGGACCTCGATCTCCACACTGGGCGATCAACACCAACAAGACAGGTAACACTGCTCTCTCTCTCTCTCTCTCATATGTGCTATCCTGTATGTCTGTATGGATTATTTTGATATCATTTTCTAGTAGTTGCCACTACGGGGCACCGAGTCACCACTGTTTTTTCCCATACTTATGTGACTCATAAAAAACCATGTAAACACTGTCTTTATCTGTTGTGTACTTAATATTTTGCTTCACTTAAAATGTGTTTTTTTATGCTTTATACATTTATAGATTTGTACAATTTAGTAATATTAGTATATCTGCTTTGCCCTTGGATGCATCTCTTTTTTTTCCACAGTTTTCTTTTGAAACTCTCCTTGCAATGGATCAATACAAAAGTTAACAGAAGTGATAAATTTTTTTTTCCGTGTGTGTGTGTGTCTGTATGTGAATCCAGAAACGCTGTACGGCAGAAGGTGGAAGCGGCGGCAACAAGCAGGCTGAAGGTGGCGAGGAGCGTCCACGGGGTGAGCGTACACGAGTGGACTACGTGGTGGTGGACCCCAAGAGGACCAAGGCCCTGAGGAACACCAGGGAAGCGTGGCATGATGGGAGGATGTCCACAGAGAAGGAGAAATGCTAGAAAACCACGAACACACATGCACACTCACACACAGTTCAAAAAACACTTCTTAAAACAGACATTACTCCCTTCATGAGAAGTAGTTAGACCTCTCATTCTATAGTAGAGGTAATCTATTTTCTGTCTTGGTGCCACTTTACAATAAAATGTAATTTTAAAGGGTTTATAAGTAAAAGATTTTAAGGTTCAGAGGATACTTGTGGTTACATTCTGCATTTTTGTTGCTGTCAGCAAAACCCATGGAAAAGCCACATGTTAATTTGTGGCTTTCAGTTTCAAGCCTGATGGTTCATACTGAAAACTTTGAAAGGGGTCACAGATATATAGTTTTATTCTTAAGCAAGCCTCAGAAATTTCCTATAACTGCCAGTAACTGTAGTTTTTAGTGTGTTACTCAAACAAGTGGAAGCAGTGTTTTTGTCAGGGACTATTTGCAGTGATGGAATAATCCACATTTTGTGCTGTAGTGAGTATTTGGGGCAGCAGAACAGTTTTATGTGGGATTGAGTTAAAATGAATTATAGTGTGTGTGTGTGTTCTGGGTAATGAAAAAAACATGTCAGCCCTTGGAAAAGTGATGTCTTTTTAATATTTTTTGGGCAGTACTTACATGGGTTAGTACATACATGGGATTTGTCTTTGCCTCGATCAACAGGTGTTTCTGCCGATTACACTCTCTGTCAGGCCTATTAGAGGATTTAATGACCATCAATGGAGCTATTTGTGAGTTCTGCTATCACTACGTAGCTAACATTAGCATCAACAGCTGTTTTTACTGCTTCAACCATTGCTTCATTTATAAAACAAAAGGTTATACTATGCCCTCTGAGCAGCACTATTTCTTCAGGGCAGTCTGGACGCTACAGTGAGTTGATATCAGAAAGTGATGAGACAGTCTGGCCGGACTGGCCATCAGTAAGAGAAAAGATACAGATAGAAGCAAGACAAGAGTTAACCTTTGCGTTAACAGCTCTCGGCAAGTAAAAGAACAAAGTTTGATGCTCTAGACTGGCAAGAAAACAGCTGTTAATGCTGACGTTGGCTATGTAGTGAAAGCAAAACTCACAAATAGCTTCTTTAATCAATGCTACAGTGACAACTTACACACCCTTTAGAAAACAAACAGAGTGGTGGCAGCCTCGTACTCGTCCCACCTCAGCTCCTCCCCCTCTAACAAAACTGGATTTTTCCCTTCTGTAAAACAACAGTAGACACTGTCAAGAGAAATCTGACAGCAACATAATAATAATCACATTTCTGTTTAGGTTGTTCTTTGTTGTCATGAATCAAAACAGTCATTCACTGATCTGTTATTTAACTATATATGGACAAGTGGTGTCATTGAGATCAAAATAGATCTTGATCAACATTTTAGAAATACTGACATCACTGGCTCCAGCAGAACTCCTCTTACCGAGGACCAGTCACTAACCAAACTCTTGTTTTATTAATTTTTGTTTTATTTTGTCAGACTCACAAACCTTCACACTTATTGGTCACTTCAGTGTTTTCTTTCCTGACATTGTTGCTCAAATGTTTTACCAAAATCTTCTTTGTGCTGGTGGAGAACACTAAATCCATTTTTATTTTAATCCAATCAATTGAAAACAAGCCTTTAACAACCAACCATGTTTAATATGAGTGTAACCAAGGAGTCTTCAAACTCTTCAAACCTCCCAAATTCCCAGAAATATTGCAAGGACATGACCTCAGTTTCCTCTGTGGCTTTGGTTTTTGACGATTGCTCAACGCCACAGTGACAACTTATAAACACTTTAGAAAAACATGCATTATTATAAAGTGGCATTATCTTTCGTATGAAGAACATATTGGTGAGATAGATCAATGCTTTTAAATTTCAAATCGCTGCAGTTATTTGGTGAAAAACAAAAAAACAGAGGTGTGAGAATAGTGGCTGTACAGTGTAATCAGATACTGTGAAACTGAAAGTCACAGATGACTCAAATACAGAAGCAGTGGGAAGTTCAGTTTGTCTCTTGCTCATCACTCATTTTTAAATGACTGTTATAGTCACGCACGGTGAGATTACACATTAGTACAGACTAGAACAGAGATGGAATTAAATGCATTACTTACATTTATCCAGCACTGTGAACATGATTGTACATCAACATAAAATCAGGTAACATTAGCTTCAATCCAGCTTCTTGGGAAGAATGTGGGATTGGAGAAATATGAAGTTGATCGACTAGACACACTGAGGTGTAAATTAGATTATTCCTTCCTCCTTTGTCTCTAAGAAATGTAGATATAAAAACTAAGATCACAGGCTCTGTAAATTTCTCCGTCAGGAATGAAAAACCATAAGAATATATTTCGAAAGAAGTAGAAATAGTTTTTATCTTTATTGAAGAAAAAGCCAAATCCACCAGGAGTCAACAGTTATCGCTAAATATTAGTCTGTGTTTTAGTCTCCCCAGCAGCAGAGCCTTGTTGTTTTAAACATCATGTTTCCTGCTGGAATAGTGAAAAACGTGGTGGACTGTGGGACGAATCAGATGTCCTGATGATTAACAAATCAGAATAATGTCATGTCACAGTTTTCCAGTGTAATCACCCTGCAGTGATGAAATCTGTTCACATGATGGATGTGATGTTACTGCTGAATTATTTCATTGATTCTGTGAGGGGGAAATATGATTACAGTGTTGACTCTTCAGCAGTGAATAAATGAATTAACACCTCGCACTCTTTGTGGTTCTACTGTGGTTTTATTGCTTTGAAAACAAAGCTTATCAATCTTCTGACTGGAGCGCCGACAGTGTCATCCAACTTACTGAGCTGAAACACGGCCGAACAGTGTATATTACCCATAATCCCCGGCTTCTGCTCTCGCTGTCCCTGACTTCCAAGTCTTTTTAACTGATCTACAGGTTCAGAATTACTCTTGAAATTGTTGAGTCCAGCCAGACCTTTGCTGCATGTTATTCCCCTACTCTCTCTATTCACTGTCTTGTCCAAAAAAGCCTTAAACCTTAAAAAAAGATTTCAGACTCATCCTGACAATAACCTACAGTCTACACACCAGTGTCATTCACAAATTCCTCCTGTTTTCTCTTTAACTCTGTGTAATCAGCTACAGTAAACCGTAGGCTGGTTTAGAATGACAGGATCAGAGAGCACTGTTTTACTCACAGTCAAAGGTTGATGAGTGTTTTGAAAAGACAAGTTTCCTTGGTTGGAAAATAAAACGTTCAGTGTGAGTAGAGGTCAGAACAGCAACAGAAATGAATGCTTACATTACATTTATCCATATCACCATGAACACAGTTGTACAACAACATAAAATGGGAGAACGTTGGCTTCAATCCTGCCTCTGCACGTAGTACTGAGGTCTGAGTTAACCAAGTAGATTATTTTTTCCTCTAAAGCAGCTTTGATAAGAAATAAGAGAAGAGATGTAGAAATAAAAAACTAAAACCACATCAAGTCAGTGTGTTTGGAAGTACTCGAAATGTAACTTGCACTTCTTACTTACAATAACTTTATTTTAGTGACTTCATCATCTTTAATGACCATGTCCTGCACATTAAAGAATAATCACCTGTAACTGTTAATTAACATTCCACCCATAGCTCCACCTGCAGCAATAAAGACACTGTTGAGCTCACTGAGTGCTTTAAATATTTCAGACTCACCCTGACAGTTTACAACATCAGCTGCTACCTGAGCAGCAAACAATGAGGTGCTTAAAAGCATCAGAAGGGAGAGGCTTCTAGTGTGGGGTTCCCTCTCAGCTTGGTATTTTATTTGCATTTACCTTGTGTTGCTGTTGACATTGCAGTCACTGGGTGTTGAATCATTTTCCAAATCCAGATTTGATTGTTGTCAGCCCAAGACTTTGTAAATGTGTTTATGAGCTAATCAGTGGAGCACGGTAAAAACCCTTCATGTCTCATCTTAATGACTTCAGAATCCTGTGCTCAATCGTTTAGACTTTCCAAGACTGAAACTCTAACAGTCACAATATCCGTGAGGATGTGAACCAGTGTAGACTGGTTTTGAACTTCCCTCTTTTACAGTTCTAGACACAACTTGCAAGTTTTCGAGGTAAATGAGTACAACACTACAAATGTTTTCAAAGTGAAACAGTTGGAAATATAATATTTAATTGAGACTGAATATCTGGTTATCTATCAAACAGCAGTTGACATGTTTCAGTCTGGTTGACTTCTCTAACAAAAACACTGAGCACGTTTGGGTGTATGGTGCAGCGTGTGATTTATACAACCAGGAGTGACGCGTGTTCTCTTCACTAGATATTTGTCTGGTAGTCTGTTAGAGGCAGTCATGTTTGTATAATGTTTTTGTTTTTGTCAGTGTTATGCTGTTAAGCGACAGTATCCAAGGGTTGGGACCATTATACCTTTCAGTATTTCCCCCTCTAGCACTATCTGATTATAAGCTGAGTCAGTGTGACTCTGCTGCTGCTGCGACTAACAGGAAGAACTGGAGAGGCCACGTAGAGGTTAAAAAAAAAAAAAAAAAAAAAAAAAAACCACTGCCTGAATTTCTGGTAAGAACTTTCGTAGATTTCTGCCTCACTCCGACTCGGGAACAGTTTATTTTGGTCTCTTGAGTTCCTCTGCAAAAGTGCTGTGTGCTGCATGAGTTGCATGTTTCCGTCTTAATGAACAGATGAGTTAACGTACATTCACGCTCATACTAAACATACTGCAGGAATATGCATTAAATGGATTTGAATATATGAGTGGATATATAGATTCTGCATCAATGCCAATGTTTTTATTTTATATTTTCTCATTTTATCGATAAATAACTGGAAGATATTTTAAAGCTTTAGGATATGGATAGGATATATGAGATATTATTGCAGATTGTCTGACGTCAGAAGTCTGAAGTTGATCATTTAAGGTAAAATAGTTGCAAAATGTTGCTTTAATTTTCCTGTATTTTTCATAACGTTTATTCTTTCCGCGTCGTTAGTTTATTATTTATACAGAACATATCATTTTTTTTCGGTGTTGTCTGCACGAGGGGAACTCCTGTCTGTTTCTCTCGCTCCAGTCTCGTCACAAGGGGGTTGTTCCGGTAAAAACAATCTCATTCACACGCGCAAGGTGGGCGGGACTTCTGCTACCTGCCCATGTATGGCTACATATTCACCTGGGAGTCCCCACGTCAGTCACAACATCTGATTGAGACAGATGCTGCAGCACGCGAAGGACAAATGCAGCACTATTCACGTGGGAATATACTGGAAAAGAAAAGGCTCATCTTGGAACTAGCAGAAGACTGTGCACATCTGCAGGAAAGTGATTTAGGAGGACTCAGTCTGCTGGTGAGGAATTATTTCTCATGTGTGAATATTATTTTTTCTTTTTCGCTGTAACAGTGAAGTGTGAGAAAAGTTGTGTGTATGTCTGTGGAAATGAATCCATGCTAAAGGGTGTGCAGGGTGGACTGATGCATGACTCTGACCCACTGCATAAATCACAAGATTCCACCTGAGTAACTGCTATGTCGACAGAGTGTGCTGAAAGAATGACAGTAAATACCAGCGCTGTCATTACTGAATGCTCTCTGCTTTCTATTCTGTGGAAATTCTTTGCAGCTGCCATCATGCGTTCATGTTTTCTTCTCACAGGAAGACGATGATGTGCAGGAATCTGCTGCTCCTCACCCTGTCCTCCTTTGTCTGTGGTGAGTTTACACCTTTAGTTCATTTTACATAAAGAAAATGTAAATATTATTCTCACCTCAAAGGATCAGGTTTAGGTAGTTACATCCTCCAAACCAGTGGCAGTCGATCGGTGCAGACTGAAATATCTCAACTTCTGTTGGATGGATTGTTAAGTCAAAGTCCATTTTTATTTATATAGCACAAAATCACAACAGAAGTTTTCTCAATGCACTTCTCATATAGAGCAGGTCTAGACCATACTCTTTAGAATATTTACAAAGAGAGACCCAATATCTTCCACCACGAGCAGCACAAGGCAACACTGGCAAGGAAAAACTTCCTTTTAAGAGGCAGAAACCACGAGCAGCATGTTAGCATGCTAGCGTTATCATTTAGTTCAAAGCAACCCTAAGTTGGCTCTTGCCCTTTGTTTTGCATAGGGTAATGTCCCTTTTCCTCGAAAGGTCGCAGTCATCGCACCGTCCATACGGCCCTCAAAATGGAGGGATTTCAGGTGCAGACTGGTGTCCAGTTTGGTGTCCAACTTTTACCCCTTGTTGATCCATTCTGAAAGGCCACTACCAGGGTTGGGTCAAAGGGAAATTGGAACTGATCTTAAATCAGTGATTATCAAGTAGCAATATGATTTAGTTATACCCTAAAGACAGTTAAATCCTTTAATGTGCACACTTAATCAGCACTGGAATGACTTCCGTAGGTAGATGTGAAATACGATGATCATTGTGAGTCATATTGTTATTTATGACTCACTGTACTCTGAGTACACCCAGCAGCATGAACTTTCTGTTTCTCTGCATCAAGTCTCAATGAATTACACCGTGATTTAAGTTTCTGTTTGCCTGTGATACAACATTTAGAGCATCAGTGAACTCTAACCTACGTCCTATCTCCCTCTCTTTTCCACAGGTATGTTTTCGCCTCAAAGCACAGGACTACACCGTCACGCAGTGGAAAATAACAACATCACAGTGGAATGGCGCTTCTCGTCTGAAGCTGACATTTCAGTCGCCTCACTTAAGATCCACTGTTTGCTGTTTCCTGAGCTAAAGGTTTTTTATCATATGGACAGCAGTGTTGATGAATCTCAGGACGAGCAGTTTATGGGACGGGTGCACTGTGACAAAGACGCTCTCAGTACAGGACGAGTCAGACTCCATCTGTCCAGAGTCAGGACTAACGACTCGGGTCGCTACCTCTGCAGGATGGCCACTGAATTTGGCAAGAAGGTCAAAGCTTTCTCACTCAACATCACTGGTGAGTTGACAGAGGTTGGTACATGTACCTGCTCATATATTCAGCAGTTTGTCTGATGCTTGTTGCCATATTTAGTTGCTTTAGTTCATATTGAAGACAGAAATCTTTACATGAATATTTAAAGAATTAATAAAACAAAAAGGAGGAAATAGTGCATTTGTTGTGGGACTGTTTTCAGGAACCTGCACAATCAGGAAATTTAGTGGAACTTAGCTTTGAATAGACTGACATTCATTTTAATGTCTGTCTCTAATACTGACTTTATTTGAAATGTGTTTTTGCTTGGTAGACCTATCTTATCCATCACACGTGTTTTCATCTTCAGATGAATCAGATACACTTTTTATGTCTTTTACAGCAGCTGTTGATGAGCCCAAACTGCTAAACCCGAAACCAAATCCAACACCAGCAGGCAGAGGAAGATTCTGCCTTTATGTTGGACTGGGACTGGCAGCAGTGGCAGCTGGACTGTTGTACTTTGTGCAGTGGCACCTACTGTGAATAAAAACATTTCAGATTTCTTGCTTTCTGAAGCTCTGCTGCCCCCTGCTGCTCTGAAGAGAAATCCACCAGCTGGAAGCCTCAGGACAGGACTGGTTCTCCTGTTAAAGAATCTACAGCAGCTGTAGATTGTAGCATTTTCAAGTGATGGAGGGAAATCAAAAACCTGATGGTTCTCTACCTCTGACCTAATGCTACTAAAACCTAATCAGCTCATCTTTGAGTCCAAAGGAACATTTGTGCCAAATTTGAAGAAAATCCCCCAAGGCGTTACTGAATTATCATGTTCACGTGAATGGGACAGTTGCCTCTTGTCACGGCTGTTGTACAGTAATGACTATTACTGCAGACAGCCGCATTTTGTGTTATGTTTATTAGCATAAATGTAGCTAACATGTCAAGCCCTGATACATATGTGAATATACTTTTATACTTTTTCTTATGTTTTTTTTAATGTATTTATAAATAAATCCAAAAACCAATGGAAAAATCCAATTGCCTTTTTGTCGAGGGAACCAGGGTGATGCTAACTTCCGGGCTGGCCTACAAAGATACGTCATCCCGGCACCACTCTGTAGAGAGTTTTCGGAGTTTGGTCCTTGCGCACTTACCGTAGTTGATGATGTCATACTTCCTCAAGAGTCGTCGTCATTCGCGCATTTTCCATGTGCAGCAGTAGTGAATGTATGGCGTGTGCGTTCATGCACAAACGTGAGTTAAACCCCGTCTTTGCTAACAGTAGACTCAGCATATTATTGGCATAAATATTATCTGTTTTAATATGAGTCCGGAAATCGTTCCTTTGAGTGTTTTATGTTTACATTTGCCATGTACATGGCTCAGAACATAGGGGTATGGTCGAGTATTTCTTGCCAATGTATCTCACTCCCCTGAGGTTTTCAGGGGTATCATTTTTTGGAATATGTCTAACATTGAATGTTTTGTAACGTTTGGTGATTCATTCGTGATGTTCTGAACCTGTCCTTTGTTTGTTAGTTCCGCCATGTGGCCGTTTTCAGTACTGCAGTTGCGCGGTTTGGAGGCCAGGGGGCTCTGTTGACCACAGGGTTGTTCATTCTGGTCAGAAGTTGAGCTGTAGTTTATTCCTATTGATCATGAGTTAGACAACACTATTTTCTTATATGTAAAACTCGAAATACTTAGATTTAATTAGAGTTAACTAGACTCTCTTTAGAATCACACAGGTCTTGTATTTGTTTTGCTTTTTCCTTGTGTATATGGCCAGCTTTGATTGTAAGAGCATTTTGACATTTGCCAAATGTATGTTTGGAAATTTATTTTTTCGGTATGTTGATGGATTTAAGGTGAATATAATTAAATAAAGATGAAGTTTAAAGCGGAAAAGTTTTCATCATAGTGATGGGGCATTTTAACACCTTTAATACATTTGAAATGATTAGCTAAACCTGCTTCTGTTAAATGTTTTATGACTTCGTGTAAGCTACATTGTCCCCTTGGAGGTCGATTGAAAACTGCTGATTTTACTGCAAACTGTACTTTAACTTTAACAAAATGGCAGCATGTTGACCAGTAGTTTCATTTTGTTTCCTCTGTTCATGTGATACAGCTGACTGAGCTGAACAGTGAATCACCTTTTGTCTGTGTCTTTTCATTTATGTGCCCTTTAAGGCAATGGTATTTTTTAAAGTTCATTATTGCTGTTGAACAGAGAAGAGTCATATCCACTTCACTCATGTGAATATGGAATTATTTATTTACAAGTAGTACATTAGGAAAGACAGTTTATTGGTCATATAATTAAGATACAATAGTATCACATTTTTATTAAATAATGACTCCACACTGATGATTGATTAAAACTGATTGGAGAAGAACGGAGTGAACAGTGACTGAACAGACTTAATGATTCCTCTGAGTAGAGGGAGGGGTAGTTCCAGTCTGCAGCCTCCTCATTGGATGCCACAGATTCTTTCTCTTAACCAAGGTGCACAAAGCAAACCACAACAAAGCAAAGAATTGATATGAAGGCCAGTCCCAAGTTGTACCTAATCTTTTTCCACTTGTCTGCTGTTGGTCTCACAGTTGATCTCACCACAGGTGATCTCTTAGGTTTGGGCTTATCAGCTGCTGTGAAGGAAATAAAAATACTTGATACTTCAAGTCTAAAACGAAAATGTGGACAATGTAAGCTTGAATGTTTATCTCCATGTGCACCTTATTCTGTGTTGTATTCAAAATGTCAGTCTTAGTAAATAATACTCAATAATCAACTTAACCAGTGATGCTGAGTTGACATTTCTCAGAGCTCCCACCATACTTTGTCCTCACTTCACACAGGTACAGACCTGAGTCCTCAGTCCTGAGTCTGGACACATGAAGTCTGATTCGTCCTTCTCTGAGGACGTCTTTGTCAAACTGGGTTCGTCCTGAAAACTCTTCATCCTGAGACTCTGAGACTTCAACACCCTCATGGAGACGAAACAGGACTGAGGTTTTCTGAGCAGGTGGTGGTGAAGGTCCAGTCCAGTGTGATGTTGTGGTTCTCCTCTGCCTGATAGGAGGTCTGTGCCACATTCACTACAAATGTTCCTGCTGAGGAGACAGAGAGGGAAAGTGAGGAGCAGACAAACTGAGGACTTGTATTATTGATTAGTGATTAGTTAGTGGAGAATAAAGTGAAGGAGGAAACTAACCACAGACACAGGAGGTCAGTTTGATGAGCAGCAGGATCCAGCAGATCATCTTCTCCCTGTGAGAGGAGACAGAGCTGAAGAGACACAAACACATGACATCAAAGTTCCAACAAGGAGAATCTACAGTCTGACTTCATTCACTCATCACCATCCTCCTTTCTCTGTATCATCCTGCTCATTACAGACAACTGACCAGAGGACAGGACACCAAGCCTCCAGCTAATGACACCAACAGTGTGAGCTACAGTTACAGTCATGTAAAGTTTGTTTTGTCTCCAAAAGACATCGAACAGTTATAGTGAACAAACCCTCTAGCTGTAGTGATGCATTTCTGCCACAAGATGGCGCCAGAGGAGCCTCTACTCCACCAGTGTTACAGTTGGAGCTGCAGAGGAAACAGAACTGTGTCATTCATCCAGGTCATAGTTATCCAAGGAAAGGTTTAAACTATTAATAGTGCTAATAGTAGCACTATTAATAGTGCTACTATTAATAATTCAATTAATTCACTTCTTCTTCTTGTGAAACACTAAATAATCAGAGTTCCTTTCAGAGATTTAAAATTGGTTGTTTCCAGGTTCCTGTTTTTTTTTGACTCATTTCTAACATGTAAATTATTATGTTACTAATAATATAGAGAAAATAATGATGCAACACTGAGGTGGATTACAGCCTATCACTGTACAGCTGCTGGGTCATGTGATCGCTCCTCCCACCTCCACATGTCTTTCATGTCTGTTGAGTTGCAGAGCAGCAGTGTGTTGAACGACGGTCGCAGATTTCAAGAGTCTTCAAAGATGTGAGAGACGAACTCTGGACGTGCAGATCATTTCATGTCTGAGGCCAGGATCAGAGGATCAGAGGAGGCCGTGTTGATCTGCTTCTTCCTCCTCTAGCAGCAGAGGTAATGTGGCTGCAGCCTCAGCACTCTCACGCCTACACTTTGATACTTTTATGAAAACGTGCTTTATCTCTGTAGAGGTTTGTCAACTTTAACAATGTGACCAAATGCTCCAGCTCCTCCAGCGCAGAGTGAAGGATGATACATGAGACTTAGAGGCAAAAACTGGGCCTGAGTGAAACCGAAAGTACAAACTTCCAACATTCTGTGTTACTACACAGGAAGAAGAAAGCCATGTTGTGTCTGACACACTGACTAAAACAGATACTACACAATCCACAACCAATGCTGTAATCAAATGCGTTTATGTTTCTGGCTTCGTGCTTCAGGTCGGCCTGGTGGAGGATGTCAGTCTGGGCAGCCGGACTCTCGCTGTTCACACTCTTCTGTCTCTCACTGGGTGAGTTATAGTTTTTTCATGTTGTGTTAGTTTGGAGTCATACTGTCCCTAATATCAAAACCTGGTGTTTTAGAAAATGCTTCACTCAGTTCAATAGATGTACAGATAAATGATCAGCCACAACATTATTGACAGATGAAGTGAATAACGTTGATTCTCTGGGTCCTGTGGGTTGTGGGTGGGGGTCTCCGTGGATCTGGCTTGTTCAGGATCATGCACAGATGCTGATCAGATTGTGATTGAGGTGTTTATATGGAGCATTTTTATTCTGTTGGGCCTTTTTATAATTGATTATAATTGTAGTATTAGGCTCCATGTAAACACACGTAATGTTCTTCACTTCATCTGTCAGTGAGTTTGTTGCTGATCAGTGTCCTAGACATGAGCTCCCTGTGACACTAATAAAGTACATTAATGTCAACAAATGTATTTTGGACATTGCATTGGTTTTTACTCTAACATGTTGCACAGTAACATGTGCAGTTGCATCAGCTTCACCACCAGGTGTCACTGTGCTGTTGAGTTTGAAGCCATCCGTCCGTCATTGCTGGTCTAAGATCTCACCTCGCTCTCATTAACCAACAGTTCTCTGCGGTTCTTTCTACCTTGTACTGTGGTTCCTTTATTCTGAACCTTTGTTTCCCTTTAACTCCTGCAGGTGGGACTCCATTCACTCTCAATGTAACTCAGGACGTCTACCAGGCAGAGGAGCACGGTAATACCACACTGACGTGGCTCTTCCCTGTTAAACCTGATTCTCACTCACTGTATATAGACATCATGTATGTAAGGCCGGAGAGAAGGATTTACCTTTATGACAGTGAACATGAACTTGAGCTCTATCCACATGAGCTCTACAGAGGACGAGTGTGGTGTGATCTAGCGCTCGCCAAGAAAGGACGGATCGAATGTCTCTTCACTGATCTGAGGCTCAACGACACAGGCACCTATCGGGTCCTTGTCATCGTTGATGAATATCGTGGTTTCAAGACGTGTGACCTCAATGTTACAGGTAAGATGTCATCACTCTGTTATTTTGTGAGATGGTTTCCAGCAGTGTTTCAGTCAAGTCACTAAACCTCACGTCTGAGTCGAGTCTCGAGTGCACGGTGTTTGACTTGACCCAAAGTTGAGTCCCCTTTACCTGAGTCCTAGTCATCAAGGTGAGCACACATGCCTGACCTTGCATGAAACTGAATAGTGTTATAGTATTAACATAGCAATTAATACCTTATGTCCTTGTCTCTAGCTTCCAAATCTGATACAAAAAAACTCTGCACACTGATTCTTCAGCTCATCTCCTCTCCCCTGAAGATGTCTCTCAAACAACAGGCTACCAGTTTAACTAGCATACAGTGAAAATCCTCTCTTTTCCCCAGTTAGATTATCCAGATGCAAGTAAATTACATTTGATTGACACTTAACTGTTTTTTCTTCTTGGTTACACAAATAACCCAGGTTCTGAGCTCTTTGGCTTTGCCTCACCATGCATTAGTTTAGAGTCAGTGGTGTCCAGTTAAACTGTCTTGTTACAAACATTTGTCTGTTTAGCTGTTTGTCCACCAGCTGTTCCTTAACCTTGTCTTTCTGCTGCAGCTCATAACTGTTTCTTCTCTCTGCAGCCTCCACTGATCAACCTTTGAATGTGACACCAAAGCCAGAGAGCCGGGGACGAATCGGGCTCTTTGTAGGTTTGGCTGCATTTACAGTGTTAACACTTGTTATACTGTGCCAAAGAGTGACCGCAATCTGACCTCAATCTGATTTTAATATTGAATTTTTTGCTTTTGATGTTTACAATTTTAGTTTAGTACCTCATTTTACGGAGACTGTGTTCACTGTTCTATATGCCTCTCTCAGTACTGAGCTTACTACTAGTATTACATGAAATAAGTTGTCCAAATTCCGTTAGGCTTTACCTCATAGCAGTGCATGTGTATGCTATCATCCAGTTTTGTCCATGTAGAAGGACAAAAGGAGACTACATGTGTTGTTTCATAGGCAGCTGAGACCAAAACCACAGTCTATCTCTTATTTTAATCAGCGGAATGTCCACAGTTAAATTCGAATTTAAGTAATCAGGTTTCCAGTGAAAAAAATGACTTAACAAATCTTATATTCTATCTTCTTTCTTCGTTTTTCTGCACTGTGCTATTACTCACTTTTGCAATGTGCTTCAGGATTGGTTCTTGTATTTAACTTTATTTGTATTTTAACTTTCTAACTGCTTGCTAGCTCAGTTACTGAAGTTAACACAGCTCATTCAAAAGGTGTAGTTGTATCTACTCCAGTTTCATAACTATCTGCAAACCATTCGTCTCTTGTGGAGCAGTTGATCCTCTGAGAGTAGATGTACAATGCACATGGAGAAGTTGACCTTCAGTGCTTTGATGAAAATGTCTTCCAGCTGTATGTAAGTCTGGTAAGCTATGATAGTGTTTCCTTCTGTACCTCTTGCAAACCCACTAACATCCACTAACATCTGGCCTTTGTCAGTCATAGAAACACAACAAGCTAATTTTCTGTCCTTTTTCATAATTGTTTCTATGACGCACATCAAAGCTGTGGGGTGGCGCAGAAGTAGGCAAGAACATTCATTGTTTCTAACAGACTATGGCACAACGTGCAGCAATGATTTTGTTCTTTTCATGAAACACTAGCTAAAGTTTAAAAAAGCTTCAAATATGCACTTTGACTTAAAAAGGGTCTGACTGACCGACTAAACTCTGACCTTTGTTAAACAAACTAGTGTCCAGCCACTTTCAGAGAAAAGGAGCAGAACTTAACACTTGTTCTGTTTGTTCAGAACAGAACTAAACACACTAAAGTATTTCAGCTCTCACCTTGTTTTCATCATAGTGAAGTTTTAGTAAATGTATGTTGGTCCAACCATGTGACCAGTATCTGGAGGCCATTTTGTATGACTCTCTGCCTTGCACTTTTAAATCATGGATGTATTAAGAGAGTTTGATATAATGTAGCAGAGTCTGTCTTGATGCGTGTTTTTTATGCACATTGTCTTATTGCACATTGAAGGAATGAGACACTAACACACTTCAGTCACAGGCTACAGAATGAATACCTCTCACTAAGACATATCTACTTTTCCTTAATGCATCTTTGGTCTAAAGCCAAACACCTGCCTCAGTAAGTTGAACTGTGCTGATCAACACCAGCCCCTTTTACACAGCTCTGTATCGGCAGTAAAACCCTTCACTACACTGCGTTTGTTTGTTTACAGTGAGCCACACAGCTCAGGTGTAATGCTGTCCCACTGTACCAGCTCTGCCTTTTACACAGATGTCGATTCGGCTCTGTGACTACCTCTGCTACCAGCTTAAAGGTGGGACAACAAAGATTCCCTTTGTGCCTTTTATACAGGACAACAGGATGCAATAATGTAGCAACACTTTACACACAACACAGGTTGTGTAAAGGTTGTGTAAAGGGGGCTACAGAGGCATAATTATTAAAAGTGGTTATTTTGATAACCTTGATGGACACTGATGTCACTGACGGAGGTCAGTGCAGATCTAGTTTAGTCTTGCAGCAGCCCTTCTGGTTTTGACATAAAAAGATGTTTGTGCATAATTTACTCAGCAATAGGTAAAAAAGTCTCTTGTGTTTCACACAAAATACTTTTTGTATGTTTGCTCTTTAATTACTTGAACCTCAGTCATTATTTTTCCTCAAAATGTTTTGTAAAGTTTTATATTAATGTCCATTCTACCTCCCAGAATAATGACTCTCATCAGTCGCCAGCACCTTATGATGTATGACATCCTGTTTGTATATTCAGTAGATTTCTCTTTCTCGCTTTCTAATCTGTTGTAATGTAAGTGAAATACTGACCTACACCTTTAATTTCATGTTGTCATTTCTGATGCTAAATAAAAGCTGCTGTTAAAAGAGACGTGTGTTTTTCACAGGAGCAAAACAAGGATCGTACAGAATGATGTGTTTTCCAAAAATTTCACTAAAATCTGTTAAAGTTAATAATTCTTTTTTTTTTTTTTTTTTTTTTTAAAACACTTTCTAACTTTCTAGAGCAACTTAACTTCCTCCCTGGGAGAGTTATTCCAGCAGTGTGTGTGTAATGTTTGTTGTTCAGAAAGTCATTAACAACACTGATTAAAATGTGTGAAGAACATGAATAACGTTTTGCTACTGAGACTTCCTGTTGATACTGAGGAGTTAGTTCTAATCCTTTAAGCTATTTCTACATCTGTTTATCAGCTGGTTAATTATTCTGAACTGACTCAGGATCAGCAGGAGGTCAGTGGATAAAGAGACATGAACAAATCCTGAGGAGGCAGAAAAACTGATGTTGTTTTAGCGTCTAAGACTAAATTGAGACTTGGTACAAACTGTTGTTTACATGAGACGTGTTTGTTGACTCAGCAGTAAATGCTCTGATGGATCCAGTTAAAGTCAAACTGTGTCTCTGAAACTTCCAAACATAAACCTGTCGTTTCAGAAACAAACATGTAAACAGTGTCTGATCAGCTGTTCAGTCTTGATCTGGGGTTTCACCAAACTTTCACTTTCACTTTGAGTCACTGACGTTACTGACGTCGCCTCACGCCACTGTCGAGCGCAGAGCAGGTTATTACAGGTTAAAGACACTTCCTCATTAGAAACAGAGTCTGTGGAGGTGAAGCTGTTCGTTCGCTCCTTCAGTTGATTTAATAAAATAACTGATGTCAACTTAAAGTGGAAGATCCCGCTGCTCCTCCAAACAAGTGAGTAACTACAGACTGATCTGCTGTCAGTGTTTGAGCTGTTTATATCCAACACACGGACACACAAACAAACAGCTGCGTCAGCTGTTTGTTTGTTTACATGAGTGATGGAACGTGTTTGTAAAAATTAATCTGAATCAGTTCTTTGTTTTATTTTCATTTAAATGTAGAAAATCTGCCTCTGGGTTTCACTGAGGAATTTATAATGTTTTTCAAACTCAGCACTTCGATTGTTTTTACTTTGTTTTTACTGTTTTATCGTTTCTTCTTCTTCTTCGTCCATGTTTGTTACAGATCAGAATATCAGTCACTTCTTTCCTCTGTTTGAATCTTCTGAAGAAAACATCAAGTCTTAAATCAGCTGCTGGGAATTTAATTTTTTAAAGAGCTCGAGGCTCCTTCTCTGTCACGTTGTCTTTGTTGTTGTTGAGAAAAGCGCGTGACCGAGCCACTTCCTGCTTTTAGACAAAGAATAAAACTGTCACCAGACTATTTACATTGAATAATTCACTAACAGTAAATTGAGCAACTCCCTGCTTAAAACAACAAGTCATTGAAACATAACGTGAGACTTAAATGCAGGAGAGACTCTCCTGCATTTATTTCTACCTGTGACGCGGATTTTTAATCGCTGTTGACTCCGATAATAAAACTGATTAAAACCAGAACATTTTCAGATTCACTCCTTCATCTCATGACTTAAATTCAACCTTTATATTCTCTAAGTGTTTTATTATTTGTTTGTTTGTTTCCAGGCGCATTTTGATCGTTGAGTTTTAATCGATCATAGAAACTTTCTGCACAGAGGGAAAAGTACCTGCTGAGGTTTTTTTTTCTGTGCATAGAAGGAAATGAAGCTACAGCAGTGAAATCAGTCTGAACACAGGCTGTTAGTGCAGGAGTTTATAAACAATCAGACTTCAAACAGGTTTATTCACATTTAATCAACTGAACAATACATTTATTGTTAATTATCATTATTTTTTAACCAAATCACTGAAACAAATTGAGTCTGAAGAACTAAATCTTGATGACCTGAGCTGTGGTCACATGACCAACATTGTGTGTGTTGTTCTGGTTCAGTTTATCTGGTGTTGATGTGAACTGAAGATTGTGTTTCCTCTCCAGGTCTGTCTGACTGCGATGAACCCAGGAAGCTGCTCAGCAGGAAAACTTTGTCTTCACCTGCTCGAACATGTTCCTGCACCTGGAGAAGAGTTCGTGGATCCTAATGACTGACAGAAGATACAGACTCAGGGACAGGTCAGAGACTTCAGTCTGGTTTATGAAAGGTTTGATTATCTTCTGTCAACTTTAACCGTCCTCTAATAAAACCTGTTTCCTCCCAGGGACAAGATGATCTGGATCGTTGTGCTCCTCAGCCTCACCTCCTCTGTCCGTGGTCAGTAGAGCTGCAACTAGCAATGATTTCATTATCAATTGATTTGTTGATCAGTGAAAAATCTTCCCCTGATTCCAAAGTGACGTCTGTAAACGTCTTGTTTAATTGACCAAAACTGAAAAATATTTCATCCACTGTTTCTAAATTCCAAAGAAAATCTGCAGAAATGAGAAGCTGGAACCAGAAAATATTTGGCACCAACTCATAAAAAATGACTGAAACCATCAATCACGTGTTAAAATAGTTGATGATTGCAGCTGACACTGTAAATTTGAGCCATTCTCAGTTCAGAAGGTTACATAATGTCCCTCTCTCTCCTCTACAGGGATATTTAAGAGAAAGACCTTCTATCAGGCTGAGGAGAACGATAACGTCACCATCAGATGGGACGTTCACACCAAAACCGACATGTCTCTCACCAACTTAGTTTGTGTTTTCCAGTCAGATATTCAGAAGGGTTTCTATCAGATGATAGACGGGGCTGAGGTCCCAGAGTCTCAGCACCAGCAGTTTGCAGGACGGGTCCACTGTGACAGAGATGGTCTTAGAGAGGGACAGATCAGACTCCACGTGTCCGGGATCACAGCCGAAGACTCGGGGAGGTACTGGTGTGACCTGGCTGTGAATTATGACAGGACCATGAATCGATGGGTGCTCAGGGCCTCAGGTGAGTGGACTGGACTTGTAGTACCACCTGCAGGACTGGATTGGAGCCACAAAACTAACTCATGTTTCCGTCCTCAGAAATGTTTGTTCTGAACGTGAGTCGGACCTCTGGAGGAGACAATGCACCAAAGACTGAACCGCCAAGTCATGGAGGTGAGATGAGGGGCTGTTACCATGGTAACCAGTGTATTGACCTTGCTGAAGGTTCATTAAAGTTCACCATCACTGACTGGATGTGCTGTATCTGTACTGTATACTCAAACACTGGTGTGCTGTCTCCATGCAGGTTCCCGAAACCCAAAAGGAAACCCAGTTAAGGAACAGGTTTTTCTGGCTGTTTTTATCCTGTTTCAAACTGTAACAGTCGTGGCAGCTTTTGTAAAATTACTCAAAACCCCACAACGGAAAGGTATTTCTACTTTCTTGATTTGAATTTTAACTAGGGCTGTCAAAGTTGACGTGATGATAATGCGCTAACGCAACTTCCTTCTTCCGTTTCTTGTTGATAAGACTATTAAAAACGTGTATAATATCGCTTTAAGGTACATTTAGAACAGATAAAAAAAAGTGTGTGATTAATTTGCGATTAACGTGTTTTAACTATTGACAATCATGCAATTAGTAGTGATGAAATACTTTTTAACTTTAAATGTGTCTGTGTTTCATCTCCACTGACTGTTGTCTTCTATCAATCATACAGATCAAAACCAAGATGAAACTTGTGGCACCGAGTCTTCGACTGTTCAGCAAAGAGATGAAGTTAATGTCGACATTCCTGACCACTCCAGTCGTGAATAAACATGAAGGGAATTATGGGATGGAGGGACAACCCTGCTTCACCTCCTCTCTGTCCAGGTCCTGTCCATTAAATCCTGCCTTGATCAGAGAGTTTGCAGAGTTTGTACAGTTGTTTATTTTCTTTCTTAATCAGTTAAACAGCAGCTTTACCATGAAACATCAGCTTCACTTGTTCACTCTGATGTACAGACTTCAAACAGCTAACAAGTCGATCACTGCACTGAAACAAGCTGCTGATCTATAAAGTTTGTACATATTGTGTCTATTTCAGACATTTAATAATGTACATAATAGATTATTTTATATATATTAAAATATATATTTTTACATGTAATTCATATTGTATTAATATGTATTTCATACATGTAATACTAGCAATACATGTCTTGTTTATAATTTGTATATATTGTTCTGTTTATATCTTGTTTTGTACTTTCTCAATATTGATGCCTTTTTATATTTTGATGCTGTAAGTGAAAATTCCCTCCTGTACCACTAATAAAGTGCTATCATATCGTATCTTATAAGTGTGTTTGTGTCGGCAGCCTCTTGAAACTGAATCAGACCGTCCATCAGTGGACATCAGGTCTCAACATGTGTCACAGTTAATGCAGCTCAAAGTGCAAACTGGTTTTAAAACGATCCACTGTGTCATGACTGAAACATCACTTTTACACAGAGACAACGACCTTAAACTCTCCATTTATTTATTTACATTTTATATGAACTTTATGCTTTTAAACTATACTTTCCTGTCTCCTCTCCACTGTCCTGTCAATAACGCAAGCAGTGAAAAGCCCAAAAAAAATAAGGGAGAGGCTGCCCCCCCCTCCGCCTTCCTGGATGGATGTGGATTTGGATGTGGGGTGGACAGAGTCTCAGCTAGACTACAACATTGTCCGAGATCCATACATGCCTCCTAGAGAGGAAATGTACGGAATCTCACAAATGATTATTCCTCCTTCCTCAGTGATGTCTTCCTGATGTGAAGGGGAGGAAAATGAACCAGGAGAGCTCACCTGCTTCTGTCACCGTTGGTAAGTTTTATGTTAATTTTATTATCCGGTTAAAATCATCAGTGTTTTATTTTAATGGTCCTTTTAAGGTCCTGCGTGAGTCAGCTGGTTTCTGGCTGCAGCTCTGCTCTGGTTCAGCTCAATCATTTTTGTCTCTCTTTCACTAAACCTGCTTGTTGTGGAGCTTTCGCTTTGTTTCTTTAACCTCTGTTATTTTTATTTCAGTCTGCTGCTGAGCACTGAGGATAGTCACTGACATAATATGATGGCGACAGTGAGAAGATGCTGATTCATTGTTAAAAATCACGACGCGATCTTTTCTAAATAACGGAGCTCCGCTCGCTCCTATTTCCCATCGTTATTATCAACAACAGTTACACAGTGAAGTCAAACACGTTATTAATTCAGCGTCACACTGTAAAACATGAGACCATCCAGATCACAGCAGCGTTATATCAGAGCTCCTTCTTCTTCATTCAGTTCAAGGAGACATTAACATATTCACTGATGATTCTTTGTTACTGTGAGATGTTCACTGACATCTGACAACAACATAACATACAGCGGAGAATCTGTTCTGTAGAACTGGAACACTGGTGGAGTGAAGAGTTTGTCTTCTGGTGACATCTTGTGGTGGAAATACGTCACTGCAGTTTAGAGTTTCTGTTCATTATAACTGTTTGATGTCTTCTAGAGGATAAAACCAACTTAACATGACTGTAACTTTGATGTCATGTGTTTGTGTCTCTTCAGCTCTGTCTCCTCTCACAGGGAGAAGATGATCTGCTGGATCCTGCTGCTCATCAAACTGACCTCCTGTGTCTGTGGTTAGTTTCCTCCTTCACTTTATTCTCCACTAACTAATCACTAATCAATAATACAAGTCCTCAGTTTGTCTGCTCCTCACTTTCCCTCTCTGTCTCCTCAGCAGGAACATTTGTAGTGAATGTGACCCAGACCTCCTATCAGGCAGAGGAGAACCACAACATCACACTGGACTGGACCTTCACCACCACAACTCACAGTTCAACCAACTCTGTTTCTATCCTCTGTGAACTGATCCTTGATCAGAAAACCTCAGTCCTGTTTCATCTCCATGAGGGTGTTGAAGTCTCAGAGTCTCAGGATGAAGAGTTTTCAGGACGAGTCCAGTTTGACAAAGACGTCCTCAGAGAAGGACGAATCACACTTCATGTGTCCAGACTCAGGACTGAGGACTCAGGTCTGTACCTGTGTGAGGTCACCACAGAGTCCGGTTCAAGCTCTGACAAATGTCGACTCAACGTCACTGGTGAGTTGATTCAGTAGAACTCAGTATTATTTTTATATGTGATGATGTCACAGAAACAAAAGGGGATCCTCAAAATTACTAAAATTTCTGCCCCAAATTTCATGACAACCCGTCAGATAGAGTTAACTTTTATCAACACAGTTTTTCACAAGTCTTTAGGATTGTATTTAGTCTTTCTTTTCCATTTAGAAAGATTCTACCTGCGTACCGGTGTAATATTTTCACTTCAGACAAATCTCTCTGTCCTTTCCAGCAGCTGTTGATCAGTCTGAATCTCAGAGACCAACTGAGAGACCAGAACCAGAGAGTCGAGGAAGGATCGACCTCTACGTTGGACTGGGACTGACAGCAGCAGGAGTGGCAGCAGCAGCTGCTGTAGCTGTACTGGTCAGACTCTGCTCTGCTTCAAGGCGATCCATTAAATCTGCTGATTAGAAACTGAAAGTCTATAAAGTGAAGTTTAACATCTCTGCAACAAAATGATAAGAGAACTGCACTATCGTTACTATTTTAATCCTACATATGCCGAGACACATTTACCTTTCCTCATCAAATGTGTAAAATATGTAATGAATGTAACAGATTAGAAAGAACTATGAATGGCTTTGTGTTTTATCTGAAAAATGTATTTAAAATCTTTGCCTCATAATGTGTGATTAGTGGCAACTTGGCTAATCAGAAACACAGTGGAGTGTAATGAGTTCACCTGTTTGATATATTTGATGAGGAAAAGAAAACTTGATTGTGGACGAGAATGAACTTGTTTCTTGGAACACTGAAGGTCTAATGTAAGTTTCAGTGTCTGTTGAACTCTGTCTTTACTGTCTCAATAAAAACATTTACATTTATCTAAATGTATCAAAGAGTTAAACACTGTGTGTCCTCACATGGTTTCATGTCTAAGAGTATTTGTCAAACCTGGAACCTTCACAGTGTGGACTGGTCTGGAAGGTGTGTGAGGATCTAGTGAACACAGAGTCAAAGTGAAACTGAATAAAGAACACGTGACTTTCACGGATGTGGGAGGGGCTTGCACAGAGGGAGGAGGTGGTGCAGGAGGAAACGACCTGAGGAATGAGGAAACGCTCAGCGACTGTTGTTCACCAATAACCAGGATGTGTTATCCAGCATTTCTGCCACTTCTTTCACTTCACAAACTGACTGACATTTACCTCTCAGTACAGTACACACTTGTAGAAACTCAACCCTCATATTCTACAGAATATCCACTCATTCAGTTTGCTCTGGTGACTGTTTGTATTTTCGTGAGTGACGCAGCTTTCTCTGGATGGAGATCACAGTCCTGTTAGTGTGTCTGAACAAAAAGCTCCACAATGTTTAGAAGTTTAGTGTTTTACACCAGGCTGACAGCTCTGGAGAGGAAGTAGTCTGATGGAGGTTCTGCCAATGATTTAAAGCAGCACTTTTCAGGGCGGCACGGTGGTGCAGTGGTTCGTACCGTCGCCTCACAGCAGGAGAGTTCCGGGTTGTTCTCTGTGTTGCAGTTTACATGTTCTCTCTGTGGGTTCTCTACAGGTCCAAACACATGCAGGTGAATCAACTGGTGACTCTAAATTACCTGTAGGTGTGAGTGTGGGTGTGACTGTTTGTTTGTCTCTCTGTGTTGGTCCTCCATCTGTACAGGCTGAATCCCGCCTGTCGCCCAGTGACAGCTGGGACAGACTCCAGTCCCCGCGCCCCTTAACACAATAAGTGGTTTAGATAATGGATGGATGGATATTTCACACAGTTAGAGCTCAGTGTTGGAACAGGGGGCTTTTAATGTGAAAGGGTTAATATCGGGTTCTCTGTTAGTTTATTGTTTAAAACAAAGACCGAGGAGTTAACGAGAAATAAAATCTAGAAAATGTCAAACCTGTCAACAGAGACAGAGACAGATGAGTTCTACTGGTTCATTTCCTTCACTTTAAACTCAGACATGTACAGTTGTTCAGTCTCTTTCGATTTCACTCTCCTCTCTGTGTCGAAGTCCGTTGACATTGATCATATGAACTGGTCTCAGTGCTCATGTTGATGGCGCACAAAGACCAGGAAAGACAGCCGCGTCTGAGGATTCAGAGGAGCAGAACGAGGTTTTTCAACGTTTAACTTTCACCTTTAAACACTGGGCGTTTTGTCCGTTTTCGTTCGTCGATGTTTTTTCGAACTGTTGTTTTTATCAGCAATAACCTGCTGTCACTCCTGTTCCAACACTGATCTGAGCTCTAACTGTGAAAGCTGCTGCTTTAAAGATCACTGATCACCGTCAGAAACACTGAGAACATCCTAACAAGAGGAAGCTGCTTCTACTGAGTCTAATGAAACTTTAGAGACTCTGAACCTTCATAGACTTCACATCATTGATCCTGTTCTCATTGATCAACACACAGAGGACATGAAGTTATTTAATGTTTAAACTGTAGTTTGAGAAAACTGTACAAGGTCTGAGTCGTTTCACTTTGACAGATCAAGATAATAAAAAAGAAAGAAACAGGCTGTGGGGTTGAGAGAACAACAACTTTTAACGATTACACTCCTCCCTCGCTGCTTTCTCTCTCTCATTGGCTGAAACTGCCTGACCCTGCGCAGTCTAAATTCAGACAGTCTGTTTTGAAACAGGCTGTGAGTCGGCTGCCGTATAGTCCGCGCACTCGTTGATAAGAGTTTTTTTTTCCACCTCTCTCTGGACTTTAATCCGGTTGCTCTTCGTCTCCTGGACTCTGGTTGAAGGTAAACTCTTTCATCATCTCGTTCTTTTTCCTCCTCGCTGTGTAAACTCTTGCCTATGACAGTGTTTTCTCCATTGAATGGGGTTTTAGTTATGTATTCAGACTCTACCCTGCGACCTGTCTGTCCACCTGAAGACTAAGCACCATAACATAGTTTTTCAACTGGATGAGCCTAAAGCTCAAAATCTGAACTGAACAGTAAGACTGTAACTTTACATTGGAAGTTAGTCTTAGTCTTGTGAACAAACTGGACATGAGCCTCATGTAATGTGTAATAGCCAAGCTAATGAGCATGCTGCTGTAACATATATGTATACTGCTGTGTCGTCGCAGCGAGTTGCTTCTGCAGAGACTGATGGGCTGTTTTGTTCGAAAAAACTTTCTGTGTAGTTAACTAGTTGATGTAAGTTACGTGATGAGTGGATATTGTTTATACTTCTTATGTGACGAGAGCTATTAATATTACCAGGGTAATATGCTCGTTTTGCTTTGTTAGCTTAGCATTTAGTATGTCTTAACTGAAGCTCATGAAACATGGACGGCCCAACATGTAACTCTGTTAATTATCATACATTCAATTTCCTTCCGCTACTGTTTATTTAGCTGTGTAGCTGAGGTTGCTATTATATTGATGCTAGCGTGTCAAATTGACCGGACCGGTGGGCCGACGGGGCTTCCTCAGTTAGTTCGGTCACGTGACCTGCCTGTTGGGACAAGCTGTTGTGTTGTTTAATGATCCTGCTTTGACCCCTACGGTGATTTGCAGTATGACACGTTATTCAAGGATTCCAGGAGCTTTATTGGGGGGGGGGGGTTCCCTCAGTCTGGTGGTCCTGCTCTTAATGCTCCGTAGCCTCCTGCCCGAGGGGAGAGGGGAAAACAGAGCATGTGTGGGGTGAGTGGGGTCCTTCAGGATGCAGGTGGCCCGTTTCTTTCATCTGGCGGTGTAGATATCCGTGGTGGTGGACAGGCTGCGTCCCACAGTCCTCTGTGCAGCTTTCACCACCCTCTGCAGAGCTTTCTTCTCTGCCACGCCACACGATGATGCAGGAGGACAGGACGCAATCCACCACACATCTGTAGAAGGAGGTCAGGACTGAGCTCCCCAGTCTGGCACGCCTCAGTCTCCTAAGGAAGTAGAGGCGCTGATGTGCCTTCCTAATCAGGCAGGAAGTGTTGGTGCTCCAGGTGAGGTCGTCAGAGATGTGTACGCCCAGGTACCTGAAGCTGGAGACCACTTCCACCGCAGTCCCTCCGATGTGCAGGGGAGGAGGGAGGCGTCTGCCCCTCCTGAAGTCCACGATCATCTCCTTGGTCTTCTTCACATTGATACAGAGGTTGTTATCTCTGCACCAACCCTCCAGCTGTTCCACCTCCTGCCTGTAGTTGGACTCATCGTTGTTGGTAATGCGTCCAACCACAGCTGTGTCATCCGCAAACTTCACGATCAGACAGCTCGGGTGTCTCGCTGAGCAGTCGTTTGTGAGCAGGGTGAACAGGAGGGGGCTCAGCACACAGCCCTGGGGGGAGCCGGACGTCGTGGATCCTCACAGACTGCGGCCTGTCTGTTAGGAAGTCTAAAACCCAGTTGCACAGGGTGGAGCTCAGTCCAGTTCATGTCTATTGTAATTCATGTTACTCTATTATTAATGCCAATGTATAGTAGGTTAATTAATATTGTTATTATTGTTGTCCTCTGCAGACATCACAAACCACACTCACACTCAGGTTACAGTGTACTACAGCGTCCTGTTCAGTTGGATAGAGGCCAATAAATTCATCTAAAAGAGAGGAGTTGCTGCATCTTCTCTGACCGGAGGATTAGGCCAGTATATATACAGCCAGCGTGTCATCACAGAAGCTGTTCCGTTACATATGCTGTAGTTAGTTACACTGCCTGCTGACTGGGGTTAAGAGTCTGAAATACACTTTTTTTACTCGATGTATTTGTCTCAGGTTTACAGTTCTCCACTGGGACCTCTGGGTGACGGAGGAGACCAGGTTCAAGTCCCACTTCATAACCGCGACCAGCTCCATCTGCAATCTTCCCCATGATGAGGATTTACCACACTGTCATCAGTGGATGAGACCATAGGCTGTATATAAAAAGATGAGACACTGCCAGCACTGATCACATAACTATCATACATAAGGTAAATTACTTATGAATTTAAAATACCCTGAAAAAAACTTACAATAGGAGCTATGAAAACTCACCTACAGTGTCTTACCAGTCAGTCGTCCTTATGAGACTGATATATTGTTCTTGTTGTTGTAAATTGTGTTCAACAACAAAGCCTAAATACAACACTAAACCACAACATCCAGAAATCACATTGAGTCATTGATTCAGTTTTACCTTTGATTTTACACGTGACACAGCGTCCTCTGTGAGGATCCTCGTTCCTGAGACGCAACATGAGCGCGCAGAGTGACACACAGCTGTGACGTCAGTCAGAGAAAATGGCTTTTCTGGGCTTTTGAAAGTTTTACAAAGAGTAAAAGTCCATGGCTTTAAGATATAGAATAGAAAGAGTCATAACTGACTATGTTTGTAGCTGGAGGCGTCATGTCAACAGTTCTACAGGTGTCTCTTTTACAATGGTGGCCTATGGAGCCTGTTCTGATTCTAATCAAACACTTCGAGCTTCAGCGCACACTCAGGTGTTTGTACAGAGGAGGAGACACCAGCTCAGATCACACTGTTCTCTCTCTGTGGTTTACATCAATCAGCTGTCTGTAATGAGCAGGATGATACAGAGAAAGGAGGATGGTGATGAGTGAATGAAGTCAGACTGTAGATTCTCCTTGTTGGAACTTTGATGTCATGTGTTTGTGTCTCTTCAGCTCTGTCTCCTCTCACAGGGAGAAGATGATCTGCTGGATCCTGCTGCTCATCAAACTGACCTCCTGTGTCTGTGGTTAGTTTCCTCCTTCACTTTATTCTTCACTAACTAATCACTAATCAATAATACAAGTCCTCAGTTTGTCTGCTCCTCACTTTCCCTCTCTGTCTCCTCAGCAGGAACATTTGTAGTGAATGTGACACAGACCTCCTATCAGGCAGAGGAGAACCACCACATCACACTGGAGTGGACCTTCACCACCACAACTCACCGCTCTCTGGACTCTGTTTCTATCCTCTGTGAACTGATCCTTGATCAGAAAACCTCAGTCCTGTTTCATCTCCATGAGGGTGTTGAGGTCTCAGAGTCTCAGGATGAAGAGTTTTCAGGACGAGTCCAGTTTGACAAAGACGTCCTCAGAGAAGGACGAATCAGACTTCATGTGTCCAGACTCAGGACTGAGGACTCAGGTCTGTACCTGTGTGAGGTCACCACAGAGTCCGGTTCAAGCTCTAACAAATGTCGAGTCAACGTCACTGGTGAGTTGGTTCAGTAGAACTCAGTAGAAAACCCTTGTTATAGATGGTTGTCAGTGTGTTACAGAGTTTTGCTGCTCAGTGCTCTTTAGTGAGATTTCCATGTAGTTATATTATTAAATACAATATCTAATATGCTGCACTTGGAAACAAACATTAGATTCAAACCTAAACAGTTCACATTTTAATAGTTTTTCTGTCCTTTCCAGCAGCTGTTGATCAGCCTGAACCTCAGAGACCAACTGACAGACCAGGACCAGAGAGTCTAGGATGGATCAGCCTCTATGTTGGACTGGGAGCAGCAGCAGCAGTTCTACTGGTTTTCATTCTTGTAGTCTGCTGTGCTCGCCACTTAACTAAATCTAATAATAAGAGACAAATCTGGAGTACTGTAGAGGTTAAGTCCACCAGGTCAAAAAGGACTCTGTCTGGTGGACTTAACTGACTGTTGTCTTCTATCGATCAAACAGATCAAAACCAAGATGAAACTTGTGGCACCGAGTCCTCGACTGTTCAGCAAAGAGATGAAGTTAATGTCGACATTCCTGACCACTCCAGTCGTGAATAAACATGAAGGGAATTATGGGATGGAGGGACAACCCTGCTTCACCTCCTCTCTGTCCAGGTCCTGTCCATTAAATCCTGCCTTGATCAGAGAGTTTGCAGAGTTTGTACAGTTGTTTATTTTCTTTCTTAATCAGTTAAACAGCAGCTTTACCATGAAACATCAGCTTCACTTGTTCACTCTGATGTACAGACTTCAAACAGCTAACAAGTCCATCCTGCACTGAAACAAGCTGCTGATCTATAAAGTTTGTACATATTGTGTCTATTTCAGACATTTGATAATGTATATATGTAGATTATTTTATATATATTAAAATATATATTTTTACATGTAATTCATATTGTATTAATATGTATTTCATACATGTAATACTAGCAATACATGTCTTGTTTATAATTTGTATATATTGTTCTGTTTATATCTTGTTTTGTACTTTCTCAATATTGATGCCTTTTTATTATTGATGCTGTAAGTGAAAATTCCCGTAAATATCGTATCTTATTAGTGTGTTTGTGTCGGCAGCCTCTTGAAACTGAGTCAGACCGTCCATCAGTGGACATCAGGTCTCAACATGTGTCACAGTTAATGCAGCTCAAAGTGCAAACTGGTTTTAAAACGATCCACTGTGTCATGACTGAAACATCACTTTTACACAGAGACAATGAACTTAAACTCTCCATTTATTTATTTACATTTTCTATGAACTTTATGCTTTTAAACTATACTTTCCTGTCTCCTCTCCACTGTCCTGTCAATAACGCAAGCAGTGAAAAGCCCAAAAAAAATAAGGGAGAGGCTGCCCCCCCCCCTCCGCCTTCCTGGATGGATGTGGATTTGGATGTGGGGTGGACAGAGTCTCAGCTAGACTACAACATTGTCCGAGATCCATACATGCCTCCTAGAGAGGAAATGTACGGAATCTCACAAATGATTATTCCTCCTTCCTCAGTGATGTCTTCCTGATGTGAAGGGGAGGAAAATGAACCAGGAGAGCTCACCTGCTTCTGTCACCGTTGGTAAGTTTTATGTTAATTTTATTATCCGGTTAAAATCATCAGTGTTTTTATTTTAATAACCAGCCTGACAGAGATCTGATGGCCCTCTTGGTCTTTATCCTAAAGAGAAGGTCCTGCGTGAGTCAGCTGGTTTGTGGCTGCAGCTCTGCTATGGTTCAGCTCAATCATTTTTGTCTCTCTTTCACTAAACCTGCTTGTTGTGGAGCTTTCGCTTTGTTTCTTTAACCTCTGTTATTTTTACTTCAGTCTGCTGCTGAGCACTGAGGATAGTCACTGACATAATATGATGGCGACAGTGAGAAGATGCTGATTCATTGTTAAAAATCACGACGCGATCTTTTCTAAATAACGGAGCTCCGCTCGCTCCTATTTCCCATCGTTATTATCAACAACAGTTACACAGTGAAGTCAAACACGTTATTAATTCAGCGTCACACTGTAAAACATGAGACCATCCAGATCACAGCAGCGTTATATCAGAGCTCCTTCTTCTTCATTCAGTTCAAGGAGACATTAACATATTCACTGATGATTCTTTGTTACTGTGAGATGTTCACTGACATCTGACAACAACATAACATACAGCGGAGAATCTGTTCTGTAGAACTGGAACACTGGTGGAGTGAAGATTTTGTCTTCTGGTGACATCTTGTGGTGGAAATACGTCACTGCAGTTTAGAGTTTCTGTTGATTATAACTGTTTGATGTCTTCTAGAGGATAAAACCAACTTTACATGACTGTAACTTTGATGTCATGTGTTTGTGTCTCTTCAGCTCTGTCTCCTCTCACAGGGAGAAGATGATCTGCTGGATCCTGCTGCTCATCAAACTCACCTCCTGTGTCTGTGGTTAGTTTCCTCCTTCACTTTATTCTCCACTAACTAATCACTAATCAATAATACAAGTCCTCAGTTTGTCTGCTCCTCACTTTCCCTCTCTGTCTCCTCAGCAGGAACATTTGTAGTGAATGTGACACAGACCTCCTATCAGGCAGAGGAGAACCACAACATCACACTGGAGTGGACCTTCACCACCACAACTCACAGTTCAACCAACTCTGTTTCTATCCTCTGTGAACTGATCCTTGATCAGAAAACCTCAGTCCTGTTTCATCTCCATGAGGGTGTTGAGGTCTCAGAGTCTCAGGATGAAGAGTTTTCAGGACGAGTCCAGTTTGACAAAGACGTCCTCAGAGAAGGACGAATCAGACTTCATGTGTCCAGACTCAGGACTGAGGACTCAGGTCTGTACCTGTGTGAGGTGAAGACAAATTATGGTTCAAGCTCTGACAAATGTCGACTCAACGTCACTGGTGAGTTGATTCAGTAGAACTCAGTATTATTTTTATATGTGATGATGTCACAGAAACAAAAGGGGATCCTCAAAATTACTAAAATTTCTGCCCCAAATTTCATGACAACCCGTCAGATAGAGTTAACTTTTATCAACACAGTTTTTCACAAGTCTTTAGGATTGTATTTAGTCTTTCTTTTCCATTTAGAAAGATTCTACCTGCGTACCGGTGTAATATTTTCACTTCAGACAAATCTCTCTGTCCTTTCCAGCAGCTGTTGATCAGTCTGAATCTCAGAGACCAACTGAGAGACCAGAACCAGAGAGTCGAGGAAGGATCGACCTCTACGTTGGACTGGGACTGACAGCAGCAGGAGTGGCAGCAGCAGCTGCTGTAGCTGTACTGGTCAGACTCTGCTCTGCTTCAAGGCGATCCATTAAATCTGCTGATTAGAAACTGAAAGTCTATAAAGTGAAGTTTAACATCTCTGCAACAAAATGATAAGAGAACTGCACTATCGTTACTATTTTAATCCTACATATGCCGAGACACATTTACCTTTCCTCATCAAATGTGTAAAATATGTAATGAATGTAACAGATTAGAAAGAACTATGAATGGCTTTGTGTTTTATCTGAAAAATGTGTTTAAAATCTTTGCCTCATAATGTGTGATTAGTGGCAACTTGGCTAATCAGAAACACAGTGGAGTGTAATGAGTTCACCTGTTTGATATATTTGATGAGGAAAAGAAAACTTGATTGTGGACGAGAATGAACTTGTTTCTTGGAACACTGAAGGTCTAATGTAAGTTTCAGTGTCTGTTGAACTCTGTCTTTACTGTCCCAATAAAAACATTTACATTTATCTAAATGTATCAAAGAGTTAAACACTGTGTGTCCTCACATGGTTTCATGTCTAAGAGTATTTGTCAAACCTGGAACCTTCACAGTGTGGACTGGTCTGAAAGGTGTGTGAGGATCTAGTGAACACAGAGTCAAAGTGAAACTGAATAAAGAACACGTGACTTTCACGGATGTGGGAGGGGCTTGCACAGATGGAGGAGGCGGTGCAGGAGGAAACCCCCTGAGGAATGAGGAAACGCTCAGCCACTGTTGTTCACCAATAACCAGGATGTGTTATCCAGCATTTCTGCCACTTCTTTCACTTCACAAACTGACTGACATTTACCTCTCAGTACAGTACACACTTGTAGAAACTCAACCCTCATATTCTACAGAATATCCACTCATTCAGTTTGCTCTGGTGACTGTTTGTATTTTCGTGAGTGACGCAGCTTTCTCTGGATGGAGATCACAGTCCTGTTAGTGTGTCTGAACAAAAAGCTCCACAGTGTTTAGAAGTTTAGTGTTTTACACCAGGCTGACAGCTCTGGAGAGGAAGTAGTCTGATGGAGGTTCTGCCAATGATTTAAAGCAGCACTTTTCAGGGCGGCACGGTGGCGCAGTGGTTCGTACCGTCGCCTCACCGGCGAGAGTTCCGGGTTGTTCTCTGTGTTGCAGTTTACATGTTCTCTCTGTGGGTTCTCTACAGGTCCAAACACATGCAGGTGAATCAACTGGTGACTCTAAATTACCTGTAGGTGTGAGTGTGGGTGTGACTGTTTGTTTGTCTCTCTGTGTTGGTCCTCCATCTGTACAGGCTGAATCCCGCCTGTCGCCCAGTGACAGCTGGGACAGACTCCAGTCCCCGCGCCCCTTAACACAATAAGTGGTTTAGATAATGGATGGATGGATATTTCACACAGTTAGAGCTCAGTGTTGGAACAGGGGGCTTTTAATGTGAAAGGGTTAATATCGGGTTCTCTGTTAGTTTATTGTTTAAAACAAAGACCGAGGAGTTAACGAGAAATAAAATCTAGAAAATGTCAAACCTGTCAACAGAGACAGAGACAGATGAGTTCTACTGGTTCATTTCCTTCACTTTAAACTCAGACATGTACAGTTGTTCAGTCTCTTTCGATTTCACTCTCCTCTCTGTGTCGAAGTCCGTTGACATTGATCATATGAACTGGTCTCAGTGCTCATGTTGATGGCGCACAAAGACCAGGAACGAATTTTTTTAAGACCAAACATGTTGATCCGCGTCTGAGGATTCAGAGGAGCAGAACGAGGTTTTTCAACGTTTAACTTTCACCTTTAAACACTGGGCGTTTTGTCCGTTTTCGTTCGTCGATGTTTTTTCGAACTGTTGTTTTTATCAGCAATAACCTGCTGTCACTCCTGTTCCAACACTGATCTGAGCTCTAACTGTGAAAGCTGCTGCTTTAAAGATCACTGATCACCGTCAGAAACACTGAGAGCATCCTAACAAGAGGAAGCTGCTTCTACTGAGTCTAATGAAACTTTAGAGACTCTGAACCTTCATAGACTTCACATCATTGATCCTGTTCTCATTGATCAACACACAGAGGACATGAAGTTATATCATCTTTAAACTGTAGTTTGAGAAAACTGTACAAGGTCTGAGTCGTTTCACTTTGACAGATCAAGATAATAAAAAAGAAAGAAACAGGCTGTGGGGTTGAGAGAACAACAACTCTTAACGATTACACTCCTCTCTCGCTGCTTTCTCTCTCTCATTGGCTGAAACTGCCTGACCCTGTGGTGGTTGGTGAACAGTTTGGACTGAACACACTGAGTGAGTCCACACCCACTGTTTTGTATTCTGCGCAGTCTAAATTCAGACAGTCTGTTTTGAAACAGGCTGTGAGTCAGCTGCCGCATGGTCCGCGCACTCGTTGATAAGAGTTTTTTTTTCCACCTCTCTCTGGACTTTAATCCGGTTGCTCTTCGTCTCCTGGACTCTGGTTGAAGGTAAACTCTTTCATCATCTCGTTCATTTTCCTCCTCGCTGTGTTCACCTGAGATGTTGCCTGTTCTGTGTCCAATCAAACACTGAAGTCTTCGAGCTTCAGTGCACAAATGTAGGAGGAGTTTGTACAGAGGAGGAGACACCAGCTCAGATCACACTGTTCTCTCTCTGTGGTTTACATCAATCAGCTGTTTGTCATCAGCAGGATGATACAGAGAAAGGAGACTCTCATGTGTTTGTGTCTCTTCAGCTCTGTCTCCTCTCACAGGGAGAAGATGATCTGCTGGATCCTGCTGCTCATCAAACTGACCTCCTGTGTCTGTGGTTAGTTTCCTCCTTCACTTTATTCTTCACTAACTAATCACTAATCAATAATACAAGTCCTCAGTTTGTCTGCTCCTCACTTTCCCTCTCTGTCTCCTCAGCAGGAACATTTGTAGTGAATGTGACACAGACCTCCTATCAGGCAGAGGAGAACCACCACATCACACTGGACTGGACCTTCACCACCACAACTCACAGTTCAACCAACTCTGTTTCTATCCTCTGTGAACTGATCCTTGATCAGAAAACCTCAGTCCTGTTTCATCTCCATGAGGGTGTTGAGGTCTCAGAGTCTCAGGATGAACAGTTTTCAGGACGAGTCCAGTTTGACAAAGACGTCCTCAGAGAAGGACGAATCAGACTTCATGTGTCCAGACTCAGGACTGAGGACTCAGGTCTGTACCTGTGTGAGGTCACCACAGAGTCCGGTTCAAGCTCTAACAAATGTCGAGTCAACGTCACTGGTGAGTTGGTTCAGTAGAACTCAGTAGAAAACCCTTGTTATAGATGGTTGTCAGTGTGTTACAGAGTTTTGCTGCTCAGTGCTCTTTAGTGAGATTTCCATGTAGTTATATTATTAAATACAATATCTAATATGCTGCACTTGGAAACAAACATTAGATTCAAACCTAAACAGTTCACATTTTAATAGTTTTTCTGTCCTTTCCAGCAGCTGTTGATCAGCCTGAACCTCAGAGACCAACTGACAGACCAGGACCAGAGAGTCTAGGATGGATCAGCCTCTATGTTGGACTGGGAGCAGCAGCAGCAGTTCTACTGGTTTTCATTCTTGTAGTCTGCTGTGCTCGCCACTTAACTAAATCTAATAATAAGAGACAAATCTGGAGTACTGTAGAGGTTAAGTCCACCAGGTCAAAAAGGACTCTGTCTGGTGGACTTAACTGACTGTTGTCTTCTATCAATCAAACAGATCAAAACCAAGATGAAACTTGTGGCACCGAGTCCTCGACTGTTCAGCAAAGAGATGAAGTTAATGTCGACATTCCTGACCACTCCAGTCGTGAATAAACATGAAGGGAATTATGGGATGGAGGGACAACCCTGCTTCACCTCCTCTCTGTCCAGGTCCTGTCCATTAAATCCTGCCTTGATCAGAGAGTTTGCAGAGTTTGTACAGTTGTTTATTTTCTTTCTTAATCAGTTAAACAGCAGCTTTACCATGAAACATCAGCTTCACTTGTTCACTCTGATGTACAGACTTCAAACAGCTAACAAGTCCATCCTGCACTGAAACAAGCTGCTGATCTATAAAGTTTGTACATATTGTGTCTATTTCAGACATTTGATAATGTATATATGTAGATTATTTTATATATATTAAAATATATATTTTATATGTATTTCATATTGTATTAATATGTATTTCATACATGTAATACTAGCAATACATGTCTTGTTTATAATTTGTATATATTGTTCTGTTTATATCTTGTTTTGTACTTTCTCAGTATTGATGCCTTTTTATTATTGATGCTGTAAGTGAAAATTCCCTCCTGTACCACTAATAAAGTGCTATCATATCGTATCTTATATATAAGTGTGTTTGTCTCTGCAGCCTCTTGAAACTGAGTCAGACCGTCCATCAGTGGACATCAGGTCTCAACATGTGTCACAGTTAATGCAGCTCAAAGTTCATGTTCAAGTTCATGTGAGACTGAATGTAATTATTTTAGCTGTTATATCATGTATGTGAAAACACTAACTGCTAGTTTCATCTAGGCTGTAACAACAGCACTGATGTTTCATGTACATCTTCATTTTCAGAATAAACAACATAGAATGAAGAAGCAGGAAAAAGAGGAGAGAACAGTTCATTCTCTGAACTGAATGGAAACAAACAGATAAACAGACTAACTGCTGAAACTGTCCTTTACTGGATGTTTATCACTCCCCCTGCTGTAAATGACTGATACAACACATGGCTGTGGTTCTTCTAGGGAGGCGGAGGACGTTGTTTTCATTAGCACACAGTATGAGGAAGTGGCTTTTTGAGGTTTGTGGGCTGTTCACTGCAGACAAGACTTCAACGTCACGCTCAAACTTTCATTCCGTTTAGTTGGAGGAGGCTTTTAAGGCCTAACCAGAAAACACAGTGTCCTGTCAGGATGTTCAGTTCAGTTTGGTTTATAAACAGCAGAAAACTGATATGATTCTGCCTGATGTGATAATTTTAGTCTGTCTAACATGTTGATGTGAAGTGAGTGTGTTAATGTGGAGGTGGAACCATGAACAGTGTGACTGTGATCAGCTCTGTAGAGTTTGAACAGGTCTCTGTGAGCCTGTCACACAGAGGAACATCAGGAAAACACTGAGACTGAATCTGACATTTACAAACCTCATTGTACAACATTTGATCTGAGCTGATGACAAACAGAAAGAGTTCACCCTCAGAGACTCATCTACACAGTCCTGACACTGAGATTTCTGACGGGCCATGAAGGCCCTGAACGTAGCATCCCCGGTGTCATAAAAAAGACCACACTTACCATAACAATTCACTGTAGCTGAGTCTTTATCAGAGGAAAGTGACCCAGGAGAACTGACCTGCCTCTGCCTCTGTTGGTAAGTTATCTTCTGTTTATTTTATTTTCCCTCAGAGTTAAACCATCAGTCTTTCTTATGATTTTAATAAAAAGACGAATGAAAGTTTCACATCAGAAATCATCTGAAGAATCCTCACATCTCAGCTGTTACCAAAGGATTTTGTGTTGCTGGTTTCAACATTCATATTGTGATTTATTTGTTTTATTTAATTAACTTTAATTCAACAGAGAGAATCTGACTCTCTATATTAATTCTTTCACATTAAAAGCCTCCTGTTCCAGCTCTGTGATCTGAGTTGTGTCACTGTTACATCCTGAATGTTTGTTTTCTTTCTAACTGAGAATGTGTTTAAGTTGCATTTATTATTTGCATTTTGTCCCAGTGTGATTTCTAGCTCCATGTTGCCGTTCTAAATAATTATTAAACAGGTACAGGGTGGAGGTTGTAGCTCGTGCAACGTTCAAGTTTTTTATATGACATGTTGCAAGGGTTTGTACAGAGAAAAGAGAGTGTGTAAGACAGTGCTCCCCCTGCTGGTCACTGCTGGTCTGTTGGTTCACCTGACTAATCTCTGTACCCTCACTCTCAGTCAACCTGCTCGTTGTGTGGGGACATAAAGGGAAATATGGGAATAAATAATCATACACTTTATTTATATGACACTTGTCAAAGCAGCAGTTACAAAGTTCTTCACTGTGAATAATGATAAAACTCTCTGCAGCTGTTATAACTGATACAGTTGGTGTTCCTGTCCTCTGCTCAGTTGTCTGTAATGAGCAGGATGATACAGAGAAAGGAGGATGGTGATGAGTGAATGAAGTCAGACTGTAGATTCTCCTTGTTGGAACTTTGATGTCATGTGTTTGTGTCTCTTCAGCTCTGTCTCCTCTCACAGGGAGAAGATGATCTGCTGGATCCTGCTGCTCATCAAACTGACCTCCTGTGTCTGTGGTTAGTTTCCTCCTTCACTTTATTCTCCACTAACTAATCACTAATCAATAATACAAGTCCTCAGTTTGTCTGCTCCTCACTTTCCCTCTCTGTCTCCTCAGCAGGAACATTTGTAGTGAATGTGACACAGACCTCCTATCAGGCAGAGGAGAACCACCACATCACACTGGAGTGGACCTTCACCACCACAACTCACCGCTCTCTGGACTCTGTTTCTTTCCTCTGTGAACTGATCCTTGATCAGAGAGTCTCAACCCTGTACGAACTACATGATGGTGTTGAGTCTCAGGATGAAGAGTTTTCAGGACGAGTCCAGTTTGACAAAGACGTCCTCAGAGAAGGACGAATCAGACTTCATGTGTCCAGACTCAGGACTGAGGACTCAGGCCGGTATCAGTGTGGAGTTTTCACAAACTATGGAAGAGGCTTTGTTGAATGTCGACTCAACGTCACTGGTGAGTTGATTCAGTAGAACTTTGTTAACAGGTTCAGACCAACAGATTTTTGGATAAATAAGAACCTGAGAGGAAAAGTATTGTGGTCTTAATCCTTCCACTGTTTTCTAACAGTATCTGGGAAACATTACACTTTACACTGCTGATGTTATTAAATGTTTTTTTCTTCACATGAATGACAAAGATTTGTTTGGTCTCTTTACAGCAGCGAAGAATTTATCTGAACCTGAGGAACTAAACCCACCAAGTCAGGGAAGGATCGGTCTCTATGTTGGACTGGGACTGACAGCAGCAGCAGCTGTTGTTCTGACTGTTTGTTACTGTTTGTTCAGTCATTGTCTGCCTAGAGAACAGGATTTCTACTCAGAGTCCTGTGGTGGACTTGAGGAAAGTTACAGTTCAGTAGATGGATTAGAGGAAACGGGGGGCATAGAAAATCCTGGTTTCCAGGTCCTTTCCTTTGTCTTCTTCAGGATGTGATCATGATATAAGATCTATAGTCCACAGCTGATGAACAATAATGGACTTGATGATGTCCTGTTGAAAGGACACTTTGTTAAATCAGACAGATGTAAAATGTGCACTGTGTTCACCATATTGAGATTATGCACCTCATACACTGTGCCACATGTAGCCAATCTATGCATTGAAGATCTGTGTGATTAATTCTTCAAAATGAAATATGACATAAATACATTATATTCTATCTAACACACTCTTAACCGTTGCATGATGTAATGAAAGTATTCAGCCTGTTTGTGGTTGAAGTGTGTGCAGGACGCTGATTGATCCACTAGGTGTCACCGTTGTGCGGTAGGAACTGTCCTTCAGGTACAGGTGTTGCTACACGGAGGGACCGTGTGAACGCTGTGATCGTGTTGGTGAAATGTTTGGACGCTTCTAGATTCTGTCCTTTAACGTCGAGACCATGAAACGGTGAGCAAAAACCAACAGATTTACAGTCACTGAGCCGGACTGTGCAGCCTCTCAGCGGCGTTAAATTTAAGACGAGCCGCTATAAAACAGTTCACTCGTGGTCATTTGAAGTTCATGTCCCTGGTGAGTACACACGTTAGCTCTGTAATTATTTTGAATCATTCATTTTAAGTTCATATCTAAGTGGTTGTTTTATGTTATTATATTTTTGTAACGCTTTAGCTCCCTATCGATCGAGCATATTGTTTTGTGAGAGTGACGATGGTTTAATTTAAGTGTATGCTTTCCTGCCAGGAATAAACGGCCAGTGGCAACAGTGGTTTGGTCTCCGTTTGGTCATAATTAACACAACGCACGAACACTACCGCTACATGAAGCAGTATTAGTAAGAGTGTAAATGACCTCAAAGACCATCACTTAGAGAGAACGTCATTCAGCTGGGGATGCTGCACAGATCAGACTACAGCTCCTCAGGGAGAGATAACTGCAGAAAGTGACGGGAGGAGAGACGAAAGAGCAGAATCCTAGATGTCGAGTGAAATATCATGTGGTCTTTAAAGTGTTGTTGTTAGACAATCTGAGATTTCTGAAGTCTGTGAGAATCTTTTCCCTCAGCTGCCACACTAATACATACATAAATCATTTGGATAGCCTCTTTCCTGGTGCATTGCTGTTACACCTGTGTATATATTGATCAGATGCGCCATCTTGTTGACATCTAGAGTCACTTTTCTGAATCTCTCTCACTCCTGTTGGCTCCAGTTGGTGTCTTTACAGTCAGTGTTTGGTTTTGCTATGAGCTCAAAGCAGAGAAAAGTTTATTGTGGTGACAGAATAACAGACCAATATGGTAATGTTGTGCAGCTGAGGATTTGAAGCTGATTTATCACAGAGATGTTGATGAAAAGTTCCAGACACACCTACAGGTCTATAATGATGATACTGTGTCAGTTTTCCCTGTAGGCAACACTGACCATTGCTGTTTTTTTTCTGTTTTTATTCTGCTGTTATTGTGGTTTGCACTGCTGTTGAAAATTCAGCAACCATTTTTTGCTTTTTTGTTTGTTTTGTTTTATGGGCTAATATCCCCTATTGTTGTTGTCAAGGAGTCCTTATTGATTAACATTCAATATATGATCAGCTGAGGCTGATTTAGGGACGTGAAGCTAGTTGACAGGCAAAATGCAAACATTTTCCAACCACACTGTAGACAAAGAGTCAGCATAAATGTGGCAGGATTCCTGGCTTTCTTGCCAGTTTCTATAGTGCCCAGCTGATATGTTGCTGCTTGGACTTAACATCTCTGGAGGATCCTAGCAAATTTATTGGTAATTCTAGGTGTTTGCAGGAGGGGATGGATGAGACATGGGGATATGAGGTCTCAGAGAATCTTTCTACAAGATGAACTTGATTATATGGTTACCAAACTTTTAACAGTAGGATTTAAGATTTTCATTGATTTGAAATTGATATTTATTTTTGGTTGTTCCGGTAGTCACATGTCAAACTGCTTACAATTTGGATTCAAGACTAGGCAACTTCCGTATCCGTTTCTTTTATGACAGATCTCTACAGCCTCCAGTAAGTACAGCTTAATTCATACAAAACGTGCTTATTATTTACAGGTTAGTTTAACTGTGGGCATAAAGGATTGTTTCCTGTTGAGTACCTGTGGTGTTTGTCCCATATGCAACCTGGATTTATTTTTCGAGTGTTGAACAATTTGTGAGTTTCACACCACGCTACGTTTTTGCTTCAGCTCAGCTATATTGTGTAGAGAACTAGCCCTCCTCGCTTCCAATTTCAACATCATCCTCTTGCCAAAGGTCTTTGTCTTCAATGGCACTCAGACCCGAGACCCAAAGGAAACAACTAAAGGTAGGTCACCAATATAAACTGTTACCATGGTTACCTACAGAAAAAGCTGAAATAATACAGTAACAAAAGTATTTTTTTTCTTTAATTGTTAGAAATTTTCTTAGAAAATCTCCAATTAGATGGACTTTAGTTTTCCACATTTGGTGAAGTGATGTAAATGTTCTTGATCCACCTCTACAGACAAGATGTCATGTACTAATGTGCTTTCTGCCTTATGGTGGAGAACAGACACTGATGGCTCCAAAGGCAGACAACTCAGAGGATGCCAGTCAACAATGAAAACTCTTTACTGCCTTATTTTTATTCAGTTTGTTCTCTCACAGTGACATGTATTTGAATTTGGCTACATCCCCCAATAAAAACTATTATGTAAGTCATAACTTTATGGTTTTTGCATTTATTTGTAATTAAATGAGAAAAACACCTGAACAGTTTATGTGGTAAAGCAGTAGATGGATTAAGCTTTCCGGCATTAACTGATGAACACTTTTACAAAAAATGAAGACTAACTAAATGAAAACCAACCCTTAGTGCTGCCTGTCATAATATACAGTGTATTACACTTTAAAAACTCTTGGGTTGTGAGGCCTAAAAAACTAAAAGTGGATATTGTGCCAACAAATGAAGCAAAGTTAGAATTATCTTCAAAAATGTAAGTGTTGTAAAAAGTACTACTACAATGTGTGCCAGAGCTGTAGCTGCAGATTTTTTTTTTTTGAGTAGAATAAAAACTCCAAATCAAGATTACTTGGCTGAAGGTAAAATAAAAAGCCAGAGGGAAAAACTTTGTACAGTAGTTGTTATTTCTAAAGTTACATAGTGGTCAGTTTGATCCAAGGCAAAATGATAGCAATGAAATGTATCGAAAGTGTAAATGAAAATATTGCAAATTAAAACAATAAGGCAGTGAAGCATATCAGCTTCTACTATATACAGAGGCATTCATAACCTATAGAAAACATATTTACAGCAACTGTAACACCTATTTGATCGTTATTTATTATAGCCTGCTAGCAATGAATTTTTATAGTTTGAGAAACAGAGCTTAAGCCTGCATTCAGACTGATAATAGTGCTCCATCAATACACATCTCCTCATTAATTTAAAAAAGACTATCGCAAACCATGGATGGATTATCAAACCGGCACAGGCCCGGAGCTCAAGGGGTCAGAGGGCCTGAGCCTCTGTATGACATATGACATATTAATATTTCTTGTTTGAAAGTGATAGAAACATAAAACAACCAAAAAGAAACTTCTGTCTGTGCCCTGGTGCCTTTTCTCCTCAAATCCATCCATATTGATAACAGGGAATATGTGTTTTGATGTATCAAAAACCACAGAGTCACCCAGGTTTGTTAACCTGCTAGTTAGCTAGCTAACAGCTAGTTAGCTAACAGCTAGCTAACAGCTAGTTAGCTAGCAGGTTAACTGGGCTGACTCCTATTTAACTGATGCTTATTTCAAAACTGAGATTGACAACACATGTAAACAAACCACAGCAAAATGGTTCAAGCTAGCTTTGCATTTATAGTTGGTGGGTTGTTTATATGCTGTTCACTGACAAATAATTCAGTTCAATCTGTTTATATCCTTGTGTTTAACAGACACGGTCTCTGCCTCCATGCTGATATTGTGGTTATCATTGAAGGTGCTAAGAAGAGGAGGAGGAGGAAAAGGAGAAAGGAGAGAAGGGGAGGACAGAGGAGGTGGCTTCAGGAGAGCTGAGGAGCTGATCGCACCATGGCGGCTCGTCCAGGTTTATTTCAACAAATGGGTCACTGGAGCAAACCGCTAACGAAAGGAGAAAGACACAAGTTTAAGTAAGATTTTAGATTTACATTTTCTAAAATGTAATTATCCAAAGATATGTTCTTTCTTATTTTTACTTCCTGTTGGAGTTAAAAGCTGAGACTGATTTTAGCTAACTAGCGCCTTAGTTAATTTCAGCACAAAAACTAGAAGCAAATGTAGCTCCATCAAAGGTGTCCTCTAGCAACTCAAAAGGTATCATATGTACACATTATATCTTGTGTGTTTTATGTGTAGACATAAAAAAAAATGAAACATGGTAGTTAACCAGTTCTTGGTGAGCTATTTCTTGACTAACTAAAGACAAAGGACCTGCTCTCACCAGCTATAATAGTTGCCAGGTTTGCACATTTTCACATTTTTGCTTGTCAAGGTGTTTTCAGGTTTGGAGAGTCAAATGAAAAATGTTTGACTGTCATGACTAGAACTGTCTTGCAAGTCCCACAGCTTTGTGGAAGTGCAACACTAAAACACTGTTGAATTACTTTTAGGCATATGGTAGATTTTTGTGTTTGTATTATGTGCCTGAATCCATTCAAAGAATCTTACATGGGTTGTTGTTGTTTTCGTTCTGTGGCGGCTCCCTAAAGCCATCGAACATCAGGTCTATACTGCCCGGTGGATTGGATGTCTTGTCAGCTGTGTCATCGTCCAACGTGGGGCTGGTGTCACTGGAGGGCGACGTCTCCAGACCGTTTGCATCTGGCTGTTCCTGTGGAGCTGGAGAGACAGACCAAACAGAGGAAGAGAAGAAAAAGGTAAGGTGAGGTGAAAAGCTTTTCTAGTACATCCAATACCTTGTTTGATGTCAGTGACTTTAAAATGCTAAACACTGAAAATTTGTACCGTTCTCTCCATTCGAGCCCTTTTCCTCCAACTGTACACTTGTGCCATTTGCTGCTGGTGGAGGTGAAGGGTCATTGGTGGTCACTAGATCTTTAGGGGCTGGTCGATCTGAAATAAATCACACACAAACCAAAGCACACAAGTCAGGATAGTCTTTTATAAAGTCGTGTTAATTTAAATCCTACCACATAAACACACACCTAGATCATCCAGGTAGACTGGTTCGAAGGTGCCTGTGGGTTCATTGAATTGATTGATGATGGGATCCTGACGCTGGAGGTCAAATGAGTATGTCTGGACAAACAAATAAACAAGTAGACTCAAATATAGTACACAGGAGCATCTTGTAGCTGTCTTCACTGTAAAACGATACAATAAGTCGGTGTAAAATATTAATTTTAAAGGAAATGCCACCAAAAAATAAACTCTTCCTTTCTATAACTCATTCCCCTACCCTGGAGACTCTTCTGAGAAAGTAGAGGATGATACACAGAACGATGATCACCAGGATGATGAACGCTAGGATCACATAACCTAGAGACACACATAAATTGATTCAGATAAATTCATACAAATAAAAGAAAAAGAAAGGAAAAAGAAAAAGAACATTGCCACTTGACAAATCAATTTGTACTTCAGCTCTCTCAGTAAAGCCTGGAAAGTGTTGACTTCTGTTTTACAAAACAATCACTACATCACCTAGGTTTTAAAAAAAATAATATCTGCATATAGTCATTATTGGGAACACAGGGGGGCAGCATTGAGAGAGTGTAATATGCCCTAAAGAGATATAGTCTGAGCATATAAGGAGTTTTCCTGCCAATATATTAGCTTGAGTACATAATGTACAGGACTATCTATACATGTCATCATCATCAGACATTTGATCTGTGATGAGTGCCTCAGATGTTTTGTTTCATTACAAACACAGAGCACTTGTCTGATAAGTAAAAATCTGGAAAGTTGAGATCCTTATCACCTTTTGTTCTACATATCAAGACCGTGCTCTTTTTGTCATTATATTGTACATATACTGTCCATAGATAGTATTTAATAGTACTGTGAGTGAGAGTAAAAATCACATAAAAGAAGGTAAATTAAATTATTGAAATAAAAAATTGGGCATTTTTAAACAAAACTCATACAATTAAATACAATGTATTCATTTATTTAATATTAAAATGATAATAGTACAACATCCTTACCCCAGGACGAGCTATCTGTTTCTGTAGTTGTCACAAAAGAGAAAGACAGCTGGTTAGTGATCAATACTCTAAGGTTCAGTAATTAATTTCAAACAAAATCACTGTCATTTCATGGTGTCACTATTCTTGCCCTCTAGTGGAGAACAGTTATCATCATTTCATAGGGTAAATTCTGACGTTAAACGTTGTGGGAGGGGTGTCCTGGTGGCCTCGTGGTTATGAAACATATCACGTAATCACGATGCCCCAGATATGATTCCGGCTGGAGACATAACAATGAACCATACCCTTCTTTGTCTCTACCCACGTTTCCTGTCTGTATCTACACCTTTGCTACGTGTCAGTCAGTTCAGATGATTGTTTCAAATGAAATCCCCACATTGTTAATGAAGATGTCCCACAGCTCTTTCTTTTATGCATAGATATTTATTGCATTGCAAAAAGTGTAGTTTTTATGCTGACGATATCGTCTTCTGTGTCTAATGCAAATCAGACCTTCTCTAGGTAACAGTCTGTCTTTAACAATTTCAAGTTTTTTCATTTGTCTTTACTGGGCAGCGATGGAATAGAAACAGAAAGGAAACCTTGCAAGAGACAGAGGATATGACATACAGCATACAGTAGGTCCTTAGCTGGGATTGAACCCGATATGTCCTGGGACTGCTTTTCTTCCATGTTTGGTTTTTGGTAATGATTTATGGTCTGGTAATTATCAAGACAGTTTCTGGCTTATTTTTGTGTTTCAGCTCTGAATAAGGAAATATGATTTTAAATTTGATTTGTTGCCATTGAAAAACAAATCTTTTGATAAGTGTGTGTGTGCATGACAGGTAGCACTTTTCATGTGCAAAAGTGACCTACCAGCCGCTGGGCGCTGCGCCTGAGCATTTGCGTGTTTAGTGTGACAGTGACAGTTTAGTGTGAATGTGTTAGAAGTGTGTGTTTGTGTAGCAGGCAGAGAACATGAGCATGTGATAGCTGTGGTTTGACACACAGGAAGACAAACTGAGGCACGCAACTTGTGAAGCCGCCTTCTGCATCTGCATCAGAAAGGTACCTGGCTTTTTGGTGGTGGTCTTCACTGCAGAATCTGTAGTACTGCGAACTCCAGCGTCCTTCGTCACGCTCCCTGACACGCCAGCCAAGGTTGCCGCAGGTGCCTTTGTGCTGCTGCTGCCTTCTGTTGTTTTGTTAGGCGAATAGTTTTTGTCATCTTCGTCTGCCTTCCTTATTTCTTCCTGTAAAAGAGGGAGATCAGAGTTTGTTCTTTATATGATTTAGGGCCAGATATTTAGTTTTTCTAATCTGCGCCCTCTGAATTAAACACATTGAATTTTAGGGCATCTGACTGATCAACAACAACAGGCCCAAAGTATATAAACTTATATAAACTTATAAACCTTAAAATATTCCACTCTGCAAACGAAGAGCATAATGCTTAACAACACTACATCACATGCAGAAGAAGCTAGCTCTGTAATTCTGTCTTTTATCTGCCAACCTCCTTTGGTTAATGTTGCATTGTGTTAGCTTCTAGGGGTACATGGGTTCCACTACCAGTAACCACTCAGACTCTGAGCCCAGCAGAATTTAATTAAACATGAGTGCTGTAATTACCACTTGTGGCTGCTGCTGCTGCTCAGAGTTACATATGGTTGCTTTAATTTCCAAGCTATAAGCATTGATATGTTGCACTTTGAGAACAACACCTGATTTAGCTTTCCTACCATGCTGAGAGTTTATGAGGTTGGTTTCATGCAGAACATTAGTTGTTGAATGGTGATATGTTACAAGTAAAGAGGTACAAATCTAAGAAACTTGACTCTGCTCTTACCTTGTCGTCTTTTCCATGCACATCTGTTGCATTCTCTGGTGTAGGACTCTGCGTGGATGGGGAGACCCGTGTGAGGAGGGTAGTGTTGTCAGCTTCAAGTGGGGCCTTCAAGGCTGGGGAAGTAGTCACGGGGGCAGGGCATCTGTGTCAAGTGTACAGAAGAAACACAGAATCAGCCAGATGTTTTCTGTATGACGGTACAGGTCAGGACAGAGTGGTAGAGGACAGGAGAGGAGCTCAGGACAGTCCAGAGCTACATGGATTACAGATTTATACATTTACTGTATATGGTTAGATTCTGACCGTTATCATTGGACCTCTTGAGCCGTTGTCTAAAAAAAAAAAGTCTGGGCACCAGTTCAGTGCGGGACAGTTCGTTGTTACTGTACCTTCGTCTCCGTTCTCCTGAGAAGGTGCTGGTGAACCTGTAGTTTTTTCTTGTCCTCTGGAAATCGAAGAAATTACTAGAACTGAGACAGAAGGAGAAAATGATAAATGGAGAAACTGAAAACAGACGTCATGGATGGAGGTCTGAACAGGCAAAATAAATGAAAGGACTGGTAGATGTACAATGACTTTACGATGATTTTATACTTTGTGCTACAAACATTTAAATGAACTCCTCAGATTCTGGTCAATGTAAACTAAAGGAACACATGTATCAGTTCATAGGTAAACTTGTTGACTGCCAAGGGTTTAGTTTTTTTTACAGAACTGCTGCTGCAACAGGTTTTCATATGTGTGAAAAAGACCAACGCTGGTGTGAAAATCTGAACAAAGAAATAAAACAGCAGCAGGACGGAGGACAGATCAGAGCGTATAGAACTGTATTAATAACAATATTTTTACGTGTGCTACTTTTGATGAAATTTCATGTTGCCTGTCTACAAATTTTTTGGTGTTTTTTTTTGGGATATCATTTAACACAGATTTTGGTTAGTAAATAAATAATGTTGTGTGATGCAACATACGAAAAGAAAAAATATGTAGTGATAACAGGCGACATGACTTCAGGAAACAGGCTTATTCTCATATACTGTGACCTCTGACCTTTGACATTGAGCTGAAGCTGATGCATCTGTCTACCTCATATTATATATATATAATGATAAATAAACACATCAGCATGAAAAATACTAATTCATTTACAGTTTCATGTTTTCTGTGGCTCAACTAATCAGACTTTTAAAATGTTAATGAAGCTCGTGCAGTAACTTGATAATTAGAGATATTTATCACATTAGGACTTATTAAGTGTCGTATTTAATAGAAAAAAAATCAATAACTCAAACTAAAGGTTTTACTTAACTTAAAGTAGAATAAACGAGGCTGTGCTAATGAGAAAAGCACAAAGGTAAAATTAGTAATGCATAATTAATTATATACAAATCTGTGTATTTACTTTTCTATTCTTTAGAGTGTTTTGATTTCAAATTTCCTTATAATTCAAATTTTGCCTTTCATATACTCACATTGTGGTATTTGTGTGCGCCTTACTACTTCCTGCATATGGCAGGGGTCTTCAAGTCCTTGAGTGAACCTTAAAGTCACCCATCATTATCTGTGAAAATGACTGAAATAGAGATTTTGTCAACATGCTCAGGAGTGAAACCACGAAGTTTCCTGCAGCGCCTGATTCAACTGAAAAACAACCAAGTAGGCGCGGGAGCTCTCCTCTGCTTTAAGATTTTAATGTTCCCGCTCCTTCCTTCTACTTTTTTTTACTCATCAATAAATCTCCTTTTATATATGTTTATTATCGTTCAAAAAAAGCAACATAAGTACGTCAGAGTAAGGCAGAGAGTTAGATCTGAATGAAGGCAGGTTTGCTGAGCTAAACTCACCGAGGAAGCAGAGGCGGCACAACTTCATCATGGTGACGGATTTACTTCTCTCTCTGTGCCAGATTTAGTTTCTTTAAAGATGGTGGATGTTCATCAGCGAGGCCGTTGAGTTTCTCTTTTATTTTCTTTATTTTGTTCCTTTTTCCAGGACCCCTCTGTTCTACCTCTAATTCTCACTTCTTCTCTCTGAGCTCTCTCTCTTCCTCTCTCTACTTGCTCTCTCTCAGTATCTCTCACTCTTTCCTCCCCCTCTCTCTCTTTTGTCATGTCTCTCTTTACCACCTTTTCTTCACTCTCTGCCTCCCTTTTCCTCTCCATCTTCTTCTCTGTTCTGTCCACTAAATGGCAGTGTTGGGGGCCATATTCATCTTCTTTACATAAGTACAAGTATCAATACTCTATTACAAGTAGAAATATTGAGGAAGTACAAAAAATAGAAGTCTCTCTGCAAATCAATGATTCCTATAAATACAGCACAACTGATTGAACAGAAATAAATGTCTCAGATCATAGTCTATACTTCCTTATAATAAAATAATTACGTGATACTGTAAATTAAAACATTGCTGCTAATTTTAACTTCTTCATATTCCTGTTTTGATTACAGAGATCTTCCAACTTTGTAGCAGCAGTCTGGGGAAGCCCCAGTTTTCTGTTCCATCATGACAGAGTTTCTGCACACAAAGTTAGGTGCATAAACGAACGGTTTTTCCAGTTTGGTGCAGAAGAACTTGACTGGACTGCAAAGACCTCCGACCTCAACCCTCAATCCAACTCCTTTGGATGTGGGAATAAATCCCTGCAGCCAGGTTCCAGAATCCAGCAGAGGGTCTAAAACCATGAGTCTGTGGTCTCAGCTAGTTCTGATCTCTGGGCTGTGATACCATTTAGTTCTGGTCTTCGTGCTGTGGTCTTAGTTAGTTTTGGTCTCTGTTAGTTCCTCAGTCAGTCAGTTCTGGTCTCTCTGCTGCAGTCTCAGTTCTGGACTCAGTAACTTCTGATCTCTGTCAGTTCTGGTCTCTGTTCTGTAAGCCTCATCTTATTGACATATTCAGTATTTGGTTGTAATTTTGTCCATGCAGTGTCTCTCTTTACCTTCATTCTGCCTCTAACCTTTTCTCTCCACCCACAGCACCATCTTCTTTTTCCTCCCCTACCTTTTCCTCTCTCTCCCCTCTGTTTCTCTGCACCACGACCCCCACAGTCCTCTCTCTCTCTCTCTCTCTCTCTCTCTCTCTCTCTCTCTCTCTCTCTCTCTCTACGCCCTCTATGTCTCTCTCCCCTCTGAATCTCTCTCAGTATCAGTCAGTATTCAGGAACTGAGTCATCGACCGCAGCGCTAGCTCCAGACCAGCACAGGATGCTAGCTTAGTTTTAGACTATGTTACTTAAGTAACACATCAGTGGGGCCTGTTGCTACTGGTTCTCACTTTGTTTGATGCCACAACACACAGTACAGACCTTCTTTAATGAAGGCTCCTCAGCTTAAATGTAAAGCTACAAAATGGCAGACACACTCTGAAAGCCCTTGAAGACCAGTTTTTGGTGCTTGATTTCTCATTCTAAAGTTGTTGTTGTTGTTTTTTTTTAAAGATTTTAATAATTTCAGATCAACTGAGGACTCATGCTTTGCAGCAACTTAAGGAAATCAACTTAAATTTATTGTTTTAGTGTATTCTTCCTTACTTTTTGGATATTAACAGGTTCTGAAAGTTTACAGTGGATTTGTGATTACACAGTTCAACAAACCATCATCACAAACATGATATGAAATGTTCTTTAACATGCTAACATGCACAGGAGAACATATATTATTTTTTATTTTATTTTTATTGTTTATATTTATACCATCAACTTTTGTCTCATACCCGTGTACAAACCAACCACAACCAGCAGGGGGTTAACTTTAAGTGGGTGGTGCAGAACATAGCTCTCTCCATTCAGGAGTCTTCAGCAGTGTGTTAGCACTGTCAGGGCGCTATCTATAGATTATCAGCTGTCAAAAACAGCTCTATTTCCTCATTTTTCAACTTACAGTCAAATTATTGTTCTCAAATTATTGTCCTTAACTGTTCTTACAATTCCCAGTATGCATTGTAAACACTGTACTCTGAGATCTAAATACTCCAGCTGTTCAGTTTGCAGCTGCTAGTGAGAAAACCAGATGCCAGAATGAGGTCCCACTTCCTGCCAGAATATGACTTTAATTATAACTAAAGTTTGTAGTATTTAAAGAAAGTGTCACAGTTCCTGTTGTCACACATAAATGCTGGCTTGACTCTACTGCCAGCCAAGATACTCTGCAAAAACTGCAAAAACGTTTTTAATGTCCAGTACTAAAGTTTAAAAAACAGTTGCATGATTATTGTAGAGTAGACAAACACTGTTAAATGAGTTCCTCACAATTTGGATCCTATGTTTTCCTGTCCTTTGTACTGTATAGTATATACCATCATCTTTATCAACATTTGGAGGAATCCAGCTTCGCAAGCCTGCTGTGCCGAGCTCTGGTTGGTTTGGCTAATGGTCAAGAGCAGGGTGGTCAAATATAACTCACAAGGCAAGGCTTTCTCAGTACTTGCACATTAGGTGGAAAGGGAAGTTAGCCATGTTGCTGCCTAACATAAAGAAAACAACTAAGGACATGCAGACCAGAAAAGGCTGAGGTTACCTGGGTAGGAAAGAAAGAACAGGTCATCTTTATCTGACCCATGGTGGTGAGAGGGAAAAATCCTCAGGTATGACCAAGTAATATTAATCATTACTGCCAAATAATGAATGATAGTCAGAATCTGCATAGTCATCATCACCTCCCTTTGATAAGATCAGTGTGGCAGCTGCATGGAAATAAAAACAGAAAGAGGAATTAAAAGTTGTTAGAACTGCAGCAACAAAAACACAAGAGTGCTATAAATGATCTCATCTAAGTTTTGGAAACTGTGTATTTCATAAAACATCAATCTATTCTTTTAACCGTCTGTTTTGATTTACTGTTTGAGGCCTATAAAGAAACCTCTGTGTTGTTGCTGTGGCTGCACATTGTGGTGTAATATTAGCAAACTGTAGCACTGATTTTGATCAGTGGTTCAATTGCTGTACTAACAAGTACTCACCTGTTAGATGAGCATCAGTGCAAACTCTCCAAAAGCGGAAGGGGAGATATTAGCTTCAGCTTACTTTGTGCAGATTACTATCCTTACAGTGTATTACTGTTTTGATTCTTCTCTAGCCTCAATTTGACTTTCAGAAAAGTTGTTTTTAAATTTTTACATATCTACTAGACTGATCATGTGACTGAACAAAACCCTGTCAAGACAGGAAACCACAGTCTTTGTCACCAACTCACTGAGGGCGAACATCAGCAGGTAAACCTTCATCATCACCACCTTTTTTCTTTCTTTTCTCCAAATGTCAGGCTGAAAACTCAGACCTGTCAAACTTTCTCCAGCTGACAGAAGGCTGCTACTGTACTTCTGCCATCTGGCACCTCACATCTGTGTATTTCAACTGAGACAGGAACTAGCAAACCACATCAGCAGACGTCTTGTTTCAGGTGATATTGTGAAATCGGTTCATTGTTGACTTACTTGACTTTGTAGAAAATGTACTGTAAATTCTCCTGCATTGATAATTACATTCACGTCTCAAGTGCAGGCATTTTAAGTCATGCTAGCAGCATTAGTCTAGAGATAGCAATGCTAGTTGAACGGTGAGGATTAGCTCCAAAATGGATCTATGGTTAATAGGAACAGAAGTTTTGAGGTCCTCTAAGAGAGAATATATAACTTTGTGGTCACACAGAGGTTTCACTTTGCTGTTTATAAAGAAGCGATAAAGAGATAAATTCATGCAGAGAACACGCAGAGATAAATTCAGAGATAAAGTGTAACATCCAGTACAAAGTACAAAGATACAGTTAAACAAAATCCCATCATAACAAAACATGATATGAAATGCCCTTCAGAGAGCTAACACGCAGAAAACTAAGAGAGCATAGACCAAGCAGGAAGGGTTGAGGTTAGCGGTGGAGGAGTCATCGGTGGTGTCTGTAGGTAGAGAGATAGATAACAGGTAATCCATTAAAACCTAGCAGCATGGGTGTAAAACAATATTCACTGAACCTTTCAGCATAGCCCATTGTTCGTCTACATGGCTGATGGTCAAGAGCAGGGTGGCCAAATATAACTCACAAGACAAAGCTTTCTCAGTCCTTGCACATTAGGTAGAAAGGGAGCAACTAAGAACACAACTAAGGATATGCAGATCAGAGGAGGCTGAGGTACCTGTGGGGGAGGGCAGCTCAGTTGAGATGGTAGAATCCTCAGGTGTGGACAAGTCAGATTCAGCATCATCATCATCAGCTCCATTTGATAAATTGAGTGTGGCAGCTGCATAGAAATAAAGACAGAAAGAAGAATTGAAAGTTGTTAGAACTGCAACCACAAATTGCACAACGTTTTTGCTTGTTATACCTTTTGTCACAGGGTGAATGTCTTCTCATAGTGTTTAATTTGAACAAAATTAAACAATTGTTTTAGAGAGATGCAACAACTCAGACCACCAGAGTTTCTCTAACTGTGACAGGAACTAGCCAACCAAATCAGCAGACTTGTCCCAATATGTATATTTGTAGGTACACCAAATAAAAATTAGAAAAGCACTGTCAGCAAAATGAACCATGAAAGTTAGAAGTATATGTGGGGCATTTACCCAGTCCACCCACCAACCACAGCCCCTTTCTGTAACCTCAGGTTCAATTTGATTTTGACTACCACTCAGTAGAAAGTTGTACTGATTAGATAAAGATCACAACCTGATTCACTTTTCTGAATTGTTTCTATATCTTTTTGTTTGATCAAATTACTAAACTAAAACCCACACTACAATGTGGCAGAGACCACCATGTCAAGATGCCATTTTCAAAGTGAACACAATAAACCACAGTTAGTCTTTTTTCACCAACTCACCGAGAACCCACATTAGCAGGTAAACCTTCATCATCGTCATCATCTCCTCCTGTCCTCTTCGTCCTGTCCTCTAAATGTTAGGTGGTAAATTCAGACTGCCAAGCTGACAGAAGGCTGCCCACTGTCTTTTGCCTTTTGTCACCTCACTCTAGGATGTGTGACTGAATCAGCTGAAATAGGAACTAGCTAACCATTGCAGACTTGCTGTGTCATTATATGGTTTTAAATCAGCACATTGCTGACTTAAATTCTATATGGATGTATGAAGTGTGAGGTTTAGTGGTCTTAGTAATCACGATCCTGATAAAGCTGTGGAGTAAATATTAATCTCTGAAATACAGGTGAGAAAAGCACAATGTAAATACTAGAATTACACAAATAAGCACTAGAAAATCTAAACTCAAGAAACAGATCATATCAAATGTGGTTAAATTCATAGAAACAATGAGTTTTGAGGTCTTCTAAGAGAGAAGTATATACATTTGTGGTTACAGAGGGGTTGCACTTTATTTTTTAGAGATTAATACAGAGTAACATCATCTGCAAACGAGAGGCACCACAATAACTTAAGCGACCAAGCCTGTCGTAGAAGGAGAACATAAAACAAGGCTTTTCATTAAACAGTGAAAGTTTACAGGTTTATTTATGATTGCATACTTTAACAAAATGCCATGACAGCAAACATGATATGAAATGCTCTTTAATGACATAACATCCAGAGAACTACGAAAAACATAGACCAGGCATGAGGGGTGGATGATAGTGGTGGAGGAGGAGGAGGAGGAGGAGGAGGAGTAGTTACTGGTGCTGTTGTCTGTAGGTAGAGAGAGAACAGATAATCCATTAATGCCATGAGAACATTCATGGAACATTCACCATTAAAAAGCAGTCATACTAGTGAGTGGCAGGTCTTGTTGTCTTTCTATGGCAACTACAGCATCACTCTACAAACTTAATACTTTTTTTTTGGTTGATTTTTTGGTACAGTATTGAACTTAGCCACCTACCACTACCTACATCAAGAGAAGAGCAGGCTGGTTAAAGCATCCTCATGTCAGGCTTGCAACTCACAAGCTCTTATGTTGTTGCCTGATAATGTTGACCTAAAGAAAACCACCATGAAAACAGAAACCAACTGAGGTTGAGGTTACCTAGTCCTTCACCACTGCCATTCTCAAGAGAATCCTCATCATCTGATAGATCATTTCCATTTGATAAAATGACTGCAGCACCTACAGTTAAATAAGGATTGGAAAAATAAAGTCATTAATACAAACAATATTTGGAGCCCTGGAAGAGAGAAAAACATCTGGTTTCTCTGCTCAAGAGAGCATCTGTCTGAAACTGTCTTTTGAAGTCTGTAAAGCATGTCTCAGTATTGTTGCTGTGGTTGCACATTGTTCTCTCATCTAGGCTAAAGGTAGTATTGATTAAGATCAGTGGGTTCAAATTTCTGCATCAGTGTAGACTGTCCAGAAGGTGTAAAGCTTGATATGTACAATCTCACTTGCACTGGGGAAGCTCAGGCAACACGCGTACAGAAGGGAAGTCAGTCAAAACGAGAGGAAGTGGGTGAGAAGTCAAAGATGTGGGATGACAGCACTTGTGGTGCGTGCCCCGAGAATGTGCAAAAACCTAAGGTAGGTTTTGGTCAGTGAGGGGAAGTTGACATATTTCAATGAAGACGAAAATGAAGAAGAAAGGATAATATTAGCTTCAGTTTACTTGCTGCACATTTCTATCTGATTCCTCTTTCTCGACTCGTTCAGAGTGATGGATTACCTTTAAAGTTTGTTCTGTGCTATTTGGAAATTAATGAAAGTAAGTAAGCCAAAGAGGATTAACTGAACTGATTCTGAAACATGCTATTTTTTTTAAAATCAGACAAAAAAAAAAAAAAAAACTTGAGAGAAAATTCATGCTCAGATGTTCATTAATTTCTTGGGTTTAGGTTTTGGTTAACATTCTGTATAAAGTTGTTCTGATCAGATAAACCTCACAACATGATTATTTTTTCAGATCTCTCCATATCCTCTAGACTGATCGAGTGATTCAACCAAAACCCCCACTCTAATGTGGCAGAGACGCACCCTGCTGAAATGCCATTTCAAAGCAAACACAGTAAACCACATTTGGTCCTTTCATCAACTCACCGAGGGCAAACGTCAGCAAGTAAACCTTTATCATCGCCATCATTGTTACCTCCTGTCCTCTTCTTATTCCTGTTGAAACGTTAGGTGAAAACTCTCAGACCACCAGAGTGTATCCAGCTGACAGAATGCCGCCACGGTCTGCCATCTGTCATCTCATATCTGTGTGTACGTATATAGACTTGTTACACGACAGGAACTAGCTAACCACAGAGACAGCAACTGTCTCATCACTAGACTTGCTGTCTCAGCTATTATCTGTATGGTACTATGCACAATTATAGTCACTAAATATAAGGTGAGAGAGCTTACAAATGACATAACTTACTGCTGAATTAAAACATCTCCAAAATCCAAATTTTTTTTTAATCTTCATTATGCTTCTCCTCATTCTGTGTCATATATATAATGTTAGAATGTAGATTCAACATTTTAGATAACGAGGTATTCTTTTCCATATTACATACAGGCTTAGCTGAAAGCTGTACTACCATAGGGTTCAGGTTGGTCCCATAATTTCAATAAAGTTGAAGCACAGTTTGTATTATGAACAGGCTAATAGTATGACAGCAGAAAGCACTGATGTTACAAGTTTTTTTTGAAGATACCATAATTGTTCTTTAAAACCTTATTAATCAACCAGACAGTTGTATTTACCATCTTAAAACTCAGGTGAACAAAATCGTAGTATGCAGGAATTCAAATCTAACCTACTTTTCCCACTTGATTTGAACGCAGCACAGGTGAACGTCACAGGAGCAAATAATGTCACTTTTTTTTTCAGGAGAAAAGGAACAAAAATAAAGAAATTTATTGAAAAAAATCACACAAATTACATTAGAAACAATGAAACACACAGATAGTAGAAGTGCAAATGAGATAAATCCCAGATCTGATATTTGCATAAGATACATCTTAATTTCATTTTTGCTGGTATATTGCACTAAAATCTCTTTGTCGGTTAAAGTTTAAGGCTTTTCATTTACTCTGTAAGGGTGTGTGTGCATACAAAGGACACGACAGAAAAACCATTTCACCACTTAAGTTTCAGATTTTCAGATAGTAGTAAGACAAAATAGATTAATTAAACTCTCCAAGGTTAACTGAAATATAAGTGAAACCACAATTACAAGACAGGAGGAACAAAATTTAAGATGCATTTCTGAAGAGAAACAGTTTGTCAACAAAAAAGAAATAATATTTTGAATCAGCTTTGTTTTTAAATGTTAATTTATGACTTCAGATTAAATTTACTTCAGCCCGCAAGCAGCTAGCTAGTAGCTTACTAGCTAGTAGGATAGCTAACTTGCCTAAAGGCAATTTGTGGTTGTTGTTTGTGATATTGTTGATCTATTGAAGTCAAATTTAGTGTAAAATCACTTTAAATTAAGTCTATGTAACTGATCCTATTATCACTTGTGGCCACAGTGGCTATTGTTACGTTAGTATTATTTTTATGCTAGTGTTATGCAGCAAGCTTACCATCCTGAGCAGGAGGTTGTTTAAAATGACCGGAGTAAGGTCCTCTGCATTTTCTATTAGAACAGTTTAACAACCAAATATTTGACTTTTTATCATATCAAGAAATAAGTGCAAAGATTTCAGAAAACAGTGTAGAAAACTATTTGCATTGACCCCACAAATATATAGAAAACTGAACATGATTTATCTTCAAAGTGATCTCCTTCAAATAATTTTCATTAACATAAATATCACCCATATTCACATGGGGGAAACATCAAAATATTCAAGTGCTGCCAGGAATATATATATAGTGTACATACAAATCTATGCATAAAAACATTATAATTTACTCACAAATTTTGTATTATTCATCACAGAATATAATACACATTGTGTTGCATGTTTTGTGCTTGTACGACTTTTACAAACCGTCAGTCTTCTGCTGGTGGCCACTTAGCAGCTCCTTCGATACGTTTTTAGCAGTGCCTGGGTCACTGGCACATCGATGGCAACTTCACAAGCAGATTTTTAGAGGAGGAGCAGTTAAAAACCACCAGCACTCCTGTTACTCCTCGGCAGAACAGTCTAGTGCAATGCTGTGCTCCTGTGCGATGGCAGCCAGCTCTTTGAGGAACTCAGCGTACAGGACGATGGCAAACACTCGGCTCTTGGCTTGAGGGGGGATCGGAGGGCAGGGCGGCAAGACACCAAGAGGGGGCAAAGCCAGGGCGTTCCTCACAGAACCATTAGGAAGAGATGGGTCCAGGATGATGTCTCCGCCCTGAGACTCGAGGCACTCTGAGGAAAAGTAAGCAAATGTGATAGTAAAGGTAATTTAGTATGCGTCAAATCATCAGTGTTGGAAATTCTCTCCATCTACAGCTTTTCAACAACAGACCAAGGAGGGTTGTATGTGACTTTTCTAACTCATCCGCTTAATGCAGAGATTCTAGCCCAGTTGCAGTTAATTAGCATGTGAATTCTTGAATTATGGCCAAGAACATGTTTTGTTGTTGTTGTATTTCATGTCCCGTTTGATGTATGTGGTTATTAACCTCTAAACTTGCTGTCTTGGTCTTTAGCCAACAAGAACCTCCAGGCCTGAGTGACCAGGGCTGGATAGTCTGGTCTGGCTGCCACATAGCGCTCAATCTGACCATGCACTGACACCAACACCTACAGAGACACAGGAATAAAAGGACAAACACAACATTATTATTTAGATGCATGAAACAATCAAATGGAATAAGAAACCTAATCAGACATATATGACATGGTTGGATTTTACCTGATACAGTGTGCGTACGTTGGGTTGGTTGTGTGTTGTGTCTGTGCTGAGCAGGAAGGATCTCAGCAGGGGTTGTGGGTACGACGCCAGCTGAGCCAGGATGCCCGTCACCAGCAGGTTTACAGCGATGGAGTTTTCCAGAAGGTTCTCAAGTCGGGACAACAGGACACTGATGAACGGACCTGTGACGCCATGGAAAACTACAAGTTAGTGTGGCTATGTAGTAGAAAGCAATGGGGATGCCGTAGTGTGTTATTTATCTGTTTATCGATAAAAGCTCCAACTCTACTGCACCTCAGTTAGTATTTGTTTATCTTAACCACTGGTCTTAAACCTTTGGTGTAGCGGCCAAATGAAGCTGAAAGCCTCAGCTTTAACCTGATGCTAAGATGAGAGTTTTGTCTAAGAATCCCTTGTTTTCTTCCTTGGCCTTAATATATTAAGCTATTAATAACAAAAGGCCACGTTCTTATGTTTCTCCACAGTGGAGACAAAGTACACTGGTACCAAAGAGGTGACGCAAGCACAAAGCCTCTTTCAGTTCTAATGGACTTGTTCTGCTTCAGAAAGCTTCTTAAATCACTTAATTCACACTGTACGTGCTCAAACACACCTGTAAATGGAACTCCGTGCCCCCTGCTGTCTTTCTTAGTGCTGCTCCCTGTTTCCTCTTCCTTATTTTCCTCTTCCATTGCCTCCTCCTCCTCTCCCTCCACCTCTTCATCATCCCATGAAGAGCTAAAAACAAATTCTTCGCCAAGGCCCTCTTCCTCCTCTTCCAGTTTTTGCCTCAGCGCTCGGACCCGCCTCCTAAATGTGCTGATGTTGTCTGTGATGTGGTCACAGTCTGGCTCCACCCCGAAGGAGAGCATGAGTTCATGGTATTGGGACAGGAAGTCGTCGTTATTGGTGACTTTGTTATCAGGCATGCTTGGAGACTTGGCATTGGTTGCAGAAACTAATGGGTTATGTGGCTCAGATTCATGATTACCATTAGTCAAAGCGTTTGCCACTAAACATGGTGTGGGATGTTGTGTGTTGTGGTGTATATGCTGTTGGTGTGCTGTTTGCTTGTGATTGATAATCGTTGTTAAATCACTGAGGTTACAGTTTTTCTTAAAGGACTGGTCGTCTTCATCAGCGTCATCACATTCGTCGATGATGTGATTCTTTGCATTAAAACCATTGGTGAAAACTTGATGTCCTTTCAGCACTCCTTGTACATCTATCCTGTTTTTCTCATCTTCTTCTTCCTCCTTCCTTCTCCCTGTCTCCTTTCCACAGTCCTCACTCCTCCTCACCTCCTTCCCATAATCTTCACTCCTTCTCTCCTCCTTCCCTCCATCCTCGCTCCTCCTCCTCGTCGACATAATATTGTTAACGGTTTCCATTACCGTCCTCCCTGTTGTTGTTAACATTGTTGTTAACGTTGTCGTTGTCACTGCTGTTGACACTCGCTGACCATTTGAGATGCTTTCACGTGCCCGTCGATTTGCTGCCATGATTCGCTCCAAAATGGCCGCCTTTGTGTCCTTCTGGGCAACTAGATCGTAGACCTGAACATCGTCCTGAAACTCGGATTCCTCCACATACGAGCCATGCACCAACTTGATTGCACTGCGTCGCATTTCCTGGATGTGTCGAGGAGGTAGAGGTGCTGGTGTAGATGTACCCACGTCACCATTAGCTAGTCCTGTGTTTAACTCTGCTGAAGAGGGATCGTCATCTGCAAAAATGTCATCCCACTCCAGCTCCAGGGCAGAACTAACTCTTCCTGCCTGGTTGCCTGTGGAGACGGTATCTGAGGAAGAGGGGGTTGGGGACAGGGCTGAGGGAGGAGGAGTGTTGACCAAAGAGCAGATGGAGTCACTCTTGACTCTCTGTATGAGTTCTTCCTCATCCTCTATGTCGTCCCCTGGTGTGTCAGATCGGTATTCCTCAGGCAAAGGGTTGATCCCGTCATATGGGGCTGACCAGAGCTGACATGCCCTGCAGGAAAACAAAACTCATCAGCACTTAAGAGGCTGGACACTGAATGCATTGCATTGCATCGCACAGATATTCATGGATTCCCACAGGACAAATCCTAATGATGTTGGTCATCCTCCGACTTTCGCTGTTGCATCACCATGAGGTTGACATTTTGAGCTTTTAGTGAAATATCACAACAACTATAGAACTGATATATTCATTCCCTGCATCATCATGAGGTCTTTGGCAATTAATCCTCCTCTACAAATGCAATACCAAAGATTACCCAGTAGATATCACTAAACACATCAGTACATTTCTTGACAGTGGTTCAGTGCCTCAGTAAGTTTCCTCTGTCAGTCTGATAAGGTTTGGACTCCTTTGCAAAGCTGTTTCTTGGGTAGTAACCATATCTCTTGAGTGACAAAATGACCCACCTATCCATTAATTTTCTATTCTATTCTAGTTTGTAAAAAAGTACTATTTTCCTTTAAGCCATAAATCTGGTCCAATGCACAAAGTCCATGGTCTACTCCCTGATTTAATCGTAGAGGAAAACACAGTCAGGCACACTAACCTGTGGGATGTGGAGATGGCCTGGCAGGCGTCCCAAAGGTAGTGGAGGTAGTTTACATCCATCAGAAATTCTGAACCTCGACAGTAACCAACACTGTCTGATACTGACAGATCTAATACAGACAGAGGATTTAAGTTAGTATATACACGTGTGAAAGTGTACATGTACTCGTGTTGTGTGTTAGTTGTACTGACCTGCTCCTTTGGGCCAGTGGATATGCTCAGATTGTGAGTGTGTGTTTGTGTTGTGGAGGTACACCGGGCACCAGGAGGGCATGAGAAGCAGGAAGGAGGCAGCGCTAGAGGAGTAACAGTCTCTCTGCTTTAAGGAGGAGCGCTGCTTCCTGCTCAGGTGGCTACAGGGAATCAGATACCTGAGGACACAAAGACGGACCCAGCTAAGTCCCAGCATGGATCACTACAGCAACATGCAGGTAGGAAACCTTTGAAAGGGTTGATTTTTTTAAGGTTGTCAGACTCACCTGAACACCAGCTGCAGCATAACATCTTCACAGAACAGACCAATCAGAGTCCTGAACAGAGCCAGCGACACTGTACCCAACTGACGGACACACAAAAGGCCAAAGGTCATCTCACTTATTCAGGTAAAGAATCACCAAATAGCAGATTGTAGTTCAGTGTATGTTACCTGAAAGGGTGTGTTGACCCTGCTGACCAGTGTGTCTAGTATGTGAACATTGTCATGTGTGTGCAGCAGGATGAAGGACAGGAAGGTCTGGAGGAGGGCGGGCTCAGAGATGGAGCGCAGGAACAGGTCCAGGTACGCTGTTGTGGTCATCACCTCCTCCACAGTCAGCTAAACCCAGAAATGTAAGAACATATTCAATCATTATTACACAAGCTTCTTGAGAATACTATGTATATCACATCTGCCCTCAAGCGGTAATCACATGTAGACAAGTGAACATTTGTTGGATAATTGCACTTCAGTCATTTGCAACACAGGTCATCAGGAAATACAGCGGCTAACAGTGAAGTGTTTTGCTACCTTGTGCAGAGCAGGAGCCAGTACAGGAACCAGGAAGCCATTATAGATGTAAGCCAGCAACTGAGACCGGATGGAGGGATGAGCGACCTGAGAGTAACAGATAAAGACAGACAGTGAGTGGTAAGTGCCTCTTAAAAATAAAAAAAAATACCTGTACCATTATTTGTAGTCTTTGTGTTTATGTGTGTGTGTGTGTGTGTGTTTGTGTAGACGTCACCTTGGTAACAGTGCTACAGAAGTCCAGTGAGTGCAGGAAGTGGACGAGAGCTGGAACCTGTTGACCCAAACAAGAGAGTGACGCATCGTCCATCCATCGTTAATCAAATTCATCCAACTATTTATCCATTTAAAAGTCATTTATCTGTCATTCATTTGTTCACTCAGTCTCATTCATTCATAAACACAGAACTCAGTACTGTCATAACTAAATGCCTAATCCCAACCCTGATCCTAATTAACCTAATTCTAACCCAAACCTTAAATCCAGGTCCTTAACCTTCAAATTGTTCTTTCAAATCATTAGAACCGGCCAAACCTCAATGTTTTGCCTTGGGGCTTTCACATCAGGGACCCAGGCCTGTCCAAGTTCACTTGACCCCAAAGTCCAGTTTGTTTGATTAGTGTGAACATTGTGTGTTGTACCCGTGAGCAGATCAACGAACCATGCCCAGGTCAACTTGAAAAGGTGGTCTCGAGGACGGTTCATGTGCACTCAGGAATGGTTCGCATTGGGTGAACCATACACCACAGAAGTGGACTTCTGTTTAGAATGTGTGGTGTGGTGTAGTACTCTTTTTTTGTGTTTAATGGTGGATTGCAAACCAACCAACTGTATCATAGCCTGTATCTTACACTGCAAATGTCTTAAACTAAAATTCATGTGGTTGCCATGGTTACCTGCTGCCAGTCGGCCTGGTCCAGACAGTGCCAGTCTTCGCTGTAAACCTGCAGCCTGGCCGGAAGAGACGAGTACAGACCAGACAGACCTGTGGCCAACACCTGTAAACAAACACAACGGTTATCTAACAGTGTGAGGTCGGTGAGCTATGGACAAACACATGAACACACACAGGCTTCTGTGGAAATTAAATCCCAGTGTGGATTAGTGTGTTTTTTTAATATAAAATAGCAGAGAATGAGGGCAGATGTAAACAGAGCAGAGACAGGAGGAAGACAATATGTATTTTCATTCATTCAGTTACAAGTCCTGACAGGAGAGAAAAGGTGGAGGGGAGGACAAGAAAAACAGGAGTTGAGGAGGAGGAAGACGATATTTTTAATGTTAACATAAACAAAAATAACAGCAGCAGCAGCAGCGGTCACACAGCTGCAGTCTCGAGTCTCGTTAACAATCAGGCAGCCGTCCAATCACGTGCAGACTTACTAATCCCTCTCAGTGTATGCGCCAATCTCACGCTGATTTACTAATCTGCTCTCTGCATAAAGATTGAGGTCAGAGCGTGGTCACATGGGCTTAAATCTGACACTCACAAACACACAGGAACAGACACACAGGTGGCTTAAGTGTCTTTGCTCGCCCCTTTCACATAAACACAAACAGGAAAGGGAGAAACTGGCAGTGATGGAGCCAACATGGCCGACACAGGTAGTGCTGACACAGGTTAATAAAAAGTGCTTCTTGTCTTTCAAAAACCTAAGGTATCTTTTTTGTTTTTGATATTTTTGACACTTTTTTCATTCTTTCTTTTCTCATCAGTAAGATTTTTAAGATTTGTAATTTCTTTACATTTAAACATTTTCCTGAGTGTTGCTGTATTTTGTAACACATGACTTATTCCTGCAAAACTAATGTCATTCCCATCAGCCTCGGCTATACTGTATTTATTAGCAAATGTTAACAAGCTTTACTGCTATAGCTACATTTATCACTTCATTTCATTTTCTCCCTTCCCCCTTTTCCTCAACTACCACTCTATATCTCTCCCTTTATGTCACACAGACCCTGAGGAAGTAATATGAGCTCATTAGTTTATTACATAACAGCGATAATGAGATTACAATGGAGAGGGGAGGTGAATGGAGAAAAGGACTCATCCACTGCTACTCGAAAAACTACACTTCCACTCATTTCAACAGCCTTCTAATTCAAAAAAATAGCAGTAAATGAATTAAGTTTTCTTTTTTTATACTGTTGAACCAAGGTATTACATTTATTTTTAAAATGAGAGTTTGTTTTTTGGAAAATTCACCTGTTTTTCACACTTTCACATACTCAGAAAAATACTTGTTTTTGTATTTCTCTGCGTGCAGTTAGAAGGTTTGAAGAGATTAACCTAGTTTAGTTCAGCTAATGAGGGTCTCTGTGGGATAAATGAGCAGCTGTGCTTAGGAAATATACCGTTAAATCCTCCACAGACGTATGGCTAATCAAACTAAACTGTGTAATACAGAGTCGTATAACTCTAGACTGCGAACGCAGCACTGAGACAACATTATAAATCTGATCCCCTTCCTATTTACAAGCCATGACAGCAGCAGCACAAACTGTAGCTAATGATCATAAAAGTCATATTATTTTGATGCATTGGTGAAACAGTTATGAAGTAAAGCAGAATGCAGCAGCAGGTTTATCTTTGTGATCCACATCTACTGAGTCAGACAGTCATCAAGACCAGAAACACCACCAGCAGACATAAGATGACCGTGAAACTTGTGCCTGTTGAGTCCTGGAATGAAGTGTCAAGGATTCACATGTGTGTCCTGAACATGAGTCAAAACTAAACCCTCACTCCAGAGACTGTAATTTAACCGCGGGTGTGTGTGTGTGTGTGTGTGTGTGTGTGTATTTGTGCACTCACAGGACAGAAGTATGTGTTCTCGCTGATGTGCTGGGCGACTCGAGGCTCAGAGGCCGACAGAGACATGATGAGCAGCAGAGCATCTCTGGCCTGCTGACCGACCGAACCCTGTCTGAGAGAGAGAGAGATAATAAAGCTTTTTGTCTACGAATATATTTTCTGTGTGTGTGTAGACAAGTGTGTATACTTTACTCATACAACATAATTGTGTTCATATACCTACCTGTGTGTATATGGTATGAGCAGGGAGAAGAGCAGGAAGTTGGCGGCTCCCTGGTCCTCACTGGTGTGGAAGAACAGTTCCAGCACTGAGGGATCTTTGACCAGAGCCACACACAGCTGGTTCAACAGGAGGACCAGCTCCACCTCCACCACACCGCCACTGTCTGGAGAGGAGACGCAGGTGATTAACTGACCAGGTAACTGATTAAACATCTTAATCTACACATGCAGCCTGTGAAGCCACTTCTTAATTAGCCCCTTAAAACCAATTAGGACGTAATTAGACAGATAAACCAAGTACAGGGCAAAGTTTCTCCTCTAACTCCAGTCAGTTTTTCCTCTGAAAATGTGTCCTTCTCTAGAGAATATAAAATGTCAGCAGTGACCAGTCTTGCTTAGAGTTTTTGACCCTGTGTGACTGGATAATTAAATTTTTCCTTTAAAGAATTTTTTTTTTGCCACCACTTTATTTGAAGCCTTTCGTCCTTGAAAGCACCCTTAAAGGAACAGCTCAGTATTTCTTGGAGTCTTTCAGTCAAGACTTCAGGCCGAGAAGCACTGTAGTTCAGTGCATAAACTGTCACCTCTTCTCATCTCAACTCTCAGCAAGAAAGTAAATAAGTATATTTCCCCAACTGCAAAATTTTTCCTTCCTTTCCTCACCAGTTCCAGCTCCGGCACAGGAGGCCAGCAGCATCATGAGCGGTCGTAGAACAGGTTTATGGTGCAGCAGAGGCTGTCGGGCCTGAGACAGAAGCATCTGGTACATCCTGAGCTGCTCCAGCTTCATGTCCTCAGTAAACTGTCTCCTCAGGCTCCACAGAAACAGCCTCTCCATCACACCCTCCAGAACCACGAACTCCAGGATGGGACCCATCGCTCCTCCTGGTGTCAGGGGATAACACACATCAAACCGAGAACAATCCAACATAGTAACATGATAAAGCTTTTCTTGTTTGTTTTTCTAACCTTGCCCTGCCTCTTCCTCCATCAGCAGGAAGAGCATGTGTTCCACGTAGTTCTGGACGGCGCTGGCTTCGTCAGCCGGGATGGGGCCGAGGCGTAACGCTCCAGAGCTACTGCTGCTAGCATGACCAGAGAGGAAACTCAGGGCACCAGTGGCGCTGCGACTCGGCTCGTGTTTCTCCAGGATCTTCACCACCTGCAGAAAGGGAGGTTGGATGTATTAATGTTTTATTTCCATCATGTTTTCTACATGGTTTCCATTCGTTTGAGGTTTGGTTATCAGCCATTTATCTCAATGAAAATCAGCTCCTAATATTTGCATAACAATATGTGGATGGTTATATGCATTAATTAGCTTTTTCTTCTGCTGATTTTCTCAAAAGAAATCTGTTAAAATGTGCACTAAATATGGATAGAAACTCGACTACTTTCCAAGCAGCAACCATCCTATTTTTACGCTGAAGCAGTTATAAAGCTGCAGTTCCTGTAACGGCCACTAGGTGCTGGCCCCAGGAAAACTCTTACACTGTTGACAAGAACGAAAACCTTCAACATTTCTTGAGAAATAGAGTTAGTTTGTTATTTCCTATAAGAAGTTAATTTGACTCCTTCTTATGTGTGTTTAAGTGAGGGTATTGAGGATATTGAACGTGTTCTCATTACCCAAATTTGTATTTTCTGGCTCCAGTAACTGCAGGGGATGATACAACCTAAACTTTATAAGAGTATAATTTATCATTTATTAGTATTAATGTTGATTCTGCATCTTCAATATCAATGTTTAATTTGCATTATAAACATTAAAGATTTAATTGTTATGAGAAATTAAAGATACAGTAGAAAACACATCGCTGTGGGAGGGACGAACAAGGGGTGAATACATCAATGAAAAGAGAAGGAGGAAGAGAAGAATGTAATTCACTGTCTGGACTTGTGTTAACCTTTGACCTCAGCTGCTTCAGACATGGACTACACACACACACACACACACACACACACAATACACTTGCACACACACAGATACTGAGTGTGTGGGTTTTCTTGGCGGGTGTAGAGAGAGGTTTGTTCTAAATGGATCCTGTGTTTAAGGGCCAAAGTCTGGGTCACTAATACACACACACACACACGCACACACACACACACACACACACACACACACACACACACACACACACACACACACACACTATGTCTGCCAACCATTATGAGGAAAATAGGACAGACTGAAGAGATTGAGACTGAGAGACAGAAGAACAACAGAAAAACAACAGTAAAGTTTTTCTGACTGAAAAATGATTGATTGGTATTTGTTAATTGGTTGATTGATTAGTTGATTGGTTGATTGATGTATAAACTGATAAACATCGCGTGGACCTGGAGGATGGTTGATTACCTGTGCCCAGTGGTTCTTGAACACTATCATGCAGGTCTCCGGGTCCACTCCTCTCAACGTTAGAGACCTCTTCCGGTTGCCCCCGACAACCACCGAGGCCATCATTTTGATTGGCTGTCAGGTGGCTATAGCATGTTCCAGTTTGGTGTGCTGGGGGCGGGAGCTGTGGGACGTCAGGTGTCTGATGGTGAGGACAGGGGGCATCAGCCGGCTCTTTCAGCCCAACGTTAGACTCTCTCCCTGGGCTCTGCAGGCAGCTGCTGGCCTGCAGGAGGTGGACAGACACTTTATTATTATTCAGTGATCAAGTTCACTTATTTGCAAACATGGCTGACAGTCTTTGACTTCCAATAGTACATTAGTACATTTGCAAGTTACTAACAAACATAAAAACATATTTGATGCAAACTGTGTGTTTTCCTTGTGTGAAGCTACGAATACTACTGTGGTCCAAAGCTCTTAAGCTTCCAGACAGCCATTGGGTTCATTTCATTCCACGACGTAATGAAAATCAACTAACAGAGAGCTGCAGGAAGATAACCCATCACAGTGAATGTTATTTTTAGCCACACTAATGCTGTGGCTCTAAGGATAGCAGGGTTGTTTGGTGACTAAAATATCTAAAAACACTTGATAGATTAAGATTAAATTGCACAAACATTCACATCCCCCCTCAGAGTGAACTGCAATAACTCTGATGAGCCCTTAACTTATCATCTAACGTCATCGTCCGATCCAATTTTATTTTGTCCAGTGCTTTAGTTTTTTAGTTTTTGTCTAAATTCTGCAAAACTAAACTAAAACTACTTCTGTGCAGTGGCCTTCACCATTTTGAGCATTTATACTTGTGCTCCAGTGTGTTATGTTAGTTGATGATGCAATTTCTGTGCAACTGTTGAGTTTCTTTCTATCTATAAGCACTATAGATAATGGATGGATGGATGGAAATGCAATGCTACCAAACAGAGAGCTGCTGCTGTCTGTGTTGCTCCGATGTATAGTTACATTTCTAGGGAGGCGTACGTCAGGCGATGGCGAAGGGTATGCAGCACCAGAGAGCTATGAACGGGCTTTTGTGCTTATCTTGAAGCCAGGAAGTAAATCTAAAAACTTTGATAACCTGTGTTACATGTTGAAAAACGGTCGGCTGTAATGTAAAGTACATAAGGTCTGTGATTCGTATTCTAAATTAGAATTACAGCCTTGTGGTTGCATGCCTCCGCCAACCTGTCGCAGTTAATTCGCTTGTGAATCTCTCACCAAATCTAATCAGTTCATCTTTGAGTCCAAGTGAATGTTGAAATTTGGATGAATTCCCTCAAGGTTTTATGTAGATATCACGTTTACCAGAATGGGACGGATGAACGGACAACACCTTTCCAACGAACTGAACTGTTTGATACAGCTTCCTAACAGGGGTTTGTCATTGGTGGTTGTTTTTGTTTCAGCCAAGTCTGACTGAGCTTGTTGTGTATTCGAAAGGTTTACTGGTTTTATTTCTGACATGCAACTTTGACATTGACAGCATATGAACCCAGAGCATGAGGTCAGTGAAGGAAACACATCGGAGTATCTCTTCCTCTGTCTTTATCTCTGTGTTTCTGTCCCCGCTCTGTCCAGAAACTAACCACATCTCAAGGCCGGAATAGGAAGTGAAGGTCGTCAGCAGCAACAAGCAAACAGGAAAAGCTTGTTCCTAATGTCATCCGGGTCCCACCCTGGGCGTTCCGGGACATTCCGTGAATTCCCAGGGAGCTCTCTAAGAAAGAAATGACCCCACAGAGCAGGAAACCAGGGAACCAGTGAACCTACCTCTGCTGCTGCTGCTGGGACGACATGGACGAACGAGCCTGCTGTCCTGAGAGAGAGAGAGATGAGTGAAAGATTGTCTGGCTCACACACACACACACACACACACACACACACACACACAAATCCATCCTTCACCATCTGGGTCTCTAATCTGAGTGTGTGTGTTGGATTTTGCTTCAATTTCCTGTTTGGATCATCAAGTTGTCATTATAGGTTGTGTGTGTGTGTGTGTGTGTGTGTGTGTGTGTGTGTGTGTGTGTGTGTGTGTGTGTGCATGAAAGAGAGAAAGAGATGTAATCTGAGATGAGACAGTGATGTTTAATCCCAAGCCACCACCAATGAGTCTATGTGTGTGTGTGTGTGTGTGTGTGTGTGTGTGTGTGTGTGTGTGTGTGTGTGTCCTTGTTAAAGTCAGACGGTCACATGCCATCACACAAACCAGGGATTAAACACACACACAGAGTGGAGGCGTTCAAATCATTTCTGACCTGCTTTATAATTCACTTCATTTTTTCAGGCCTTTATCTGAATGAGATTTAAATTAAATTATGAGGATGAAACACTTTGCTCAAGGGCACAGCGGCAGCACAGACCTGCAGCCTTAGACTCTCTCTGCCTGATACTGATAAAGCCTCTGAGCTTTCGTCAGTGTTTGAACAGATGTTGAATTCTCATGGATTTTCTCAGTAATGAGGCAGAAACACTGAAACCGTCAGAAAACGTCAGTTTACAGCTTCTTGAAATACACAGATTAAATTCAGTTATTTGTTATAGTATTTATTTATTAGAATCTGCAGATTTTTCAGTGAAAGAGTCACTTGTGTCGTCTAAGGTAACATGAGGACAGGGTAAAGCAACATTTGGATGTTTTGTTTTGGTCGATGAACAGTTCAAAACCAAAATGAATTCAGTTTGAAAATCCTCCTGAAGCTCTGACATTACATTACATGATTCAGACTTCTGTAAAGACAGTTTTTATTTGATATTCAAGAAATTAACTAAGAAGTGAAGCAGCCGTCTGTTTTTTCCAACCACAGACTGGACAACTAACTTCTGTTAATGTTCTTTTTATACTCATTATATGTGTCTTAAAATTGTTCTTCATATTGTTTTATTGCTCTTTTTTATCCATGTGCTCTGTTGATCATGTCTTTGATTTTATTTTCTCCTGCGAAGCACTTTCTGTATGAAAGGTGCTGAAAATATATGGTTTATTATTAATATGAATTTTAGTGAAGGAAAAACTAAACCAAGCGAACAGAAACAAAACAGCAGCACAACAGGACGAGTGTAGTTCCTGTAACAGAACATGTGTCTGTTTTAGACCATTTCATGTGGTCTCATTTAATTAAGGGTTTCTCTCCTGGGTCTTCTGCCCGTGAACGCATCACTGTTTCAAAAGTGACACTTGAACACACCACCACAGAGTCAGTGTATGTGTATGTTACAGGTCAGTGAACTGTGTGACTGAGCACATGCTTCACCTTCTTAGTACGTCTTACAACACACACACACACACACACACACAGTATTACTCAGCAAACACCAACTGAAACAGAGTAGATAACAGTAGAATACAGTAGATATTTCATCCCCACAAACACAACAGACACCTGCTCTGTTTGTAATCGAGTTCTACTCTTGAATTTTATTCTATTCAGCTTTACTTTGATTTTTATTAGTCTGAAGTTGTTTCTATTTTTTCTTACTGTATTTCCCTCCTTTTTGTTCTCTATTCTTCTCTGTCCTGTTCTACTCATTCAGTTCAGTAGAGTCTCAGACCTGCTTTATGTTTGTCTCTTGTTTTTCAGTCTAAATGATCTTGTATTCAACATTCAGCTCTCTCACACTGATCATTTCTCTGCTCTATAAAAGCCTATGTGCTGATTTATTCTAGTCGTTGTCATTATTAGTCTTTAATGTGCTTTACTTACTCTTTAATACTAAAACATTTTATAATCTCATTTGTTTTTGCTCCTTTTATTAACTGTTAACTTTCCATTATTTATCTCTCCAGTGAAAAACACAGGTCACATTATATCATATCTGATATTAGACTAACCTGTACCTGTGATGAGCTGTCACAGTTAAAACACCGTCCGTCTCTAACTGTTGCTCCTCCTTCACCAAACAAAAATAAACTGGCTCCAAAACTCTGTTCGAGTCCAGAAAACTAGAATAAATCCGGAGGGTTCTTCTTATAAACACGAGCTCCTGTGTAGTTTAGGTCCAGACCGACCCGTCTCTGACCGGAGCTCCGTCCCTGAGGATTTAAGCCGCTCAGCTGTCAATCACTGCGCTTCTGGCTGCTAGGTAACCGTGTGGCCCCGCCCACTTACACAGAAGACCACGCCCCCTCCATACAAAGAGAATAGTGATGCCGTTAACGACGAGGCTCCGTTAATCACCGTGGAAACGCAGGTTAACGGCTGGCGTTACAGGAGGCGATAATCTGCTCAACAATACAACACAGGTCAACTGGACCAGAGCCAGCGTCCTCATCCATCACTGACCTCATTTCACCTCAAATGTTATTAAAAAAAAAAAAAAAAACATTATTCAAGTTTTTAAAAATGGCTACTTTAGTCTCAGAACCATCAATATGTTAAAACCACAAAGTGTTATCTGTAAAAGTCCCAGCATCCGCTTCAAGAGCTGTGAATACTGGCTTATAAACGTTTAAAGATTTGATATAAACTTTACAGAAATGTAATTTCCTGCTATTTTGATCATTTATTAATCATTTAAATCTTTTTTGGGAGAGTTAGGTGAGTTAATCTTATTTGAAAGATTTGTTTCACTGCCACAGTCACCAGCTGCTGTTTGGATAGAGCTGTCAGTGCTGCACTCTAGTGGCCAAACACTGGAACTACAATTTACTGATGAACCATTTAAGTCTCAAAACTGTGGTTTGTTTCATCTGTCACCTTAAATCTGATAATACCACACCCAGTTTCAGTTTCAGTGGAATAGGCGACATGTTGTGTCCAGTAGTTAAAATAAAAAAATATATTGCATATTCATAAATTCTCAATTTTTCATTTCAGATTTGTGTGGCATTTTCACTGAAAGTCTGTGTATGCTTGTAAGTAATTAAAAATGCTAATTATAAAAAATGAAAATCTACTTTCAACTAGTTTTCTCAGCTTGTCTCTTCATCACATATAAATAAAGTGAAAAAGCTGCTCAGTGTTCAGCCTTCACTGATGGATGATCAGGCATCAGAGGGATTTTCGGTACTTTTTAGCTCTGAACCTCAAAGTGAAACTTAACACACATCTCCTGGCTGATCTGGCTGCATAGCTGAAGCCTGAATGAAAACACATTATCCTCCGTGCCAACAACAACTGCTGCTGCTCGTCTAGACCTGTAATAACTGTTTACATTCCTGTTCTCAGCACCGTCTCTCTGGCTATGTCATCAGTACGTCTCTATCTTTTAACATTGTGTCAGTCGTGTAATGATTTTAGAGCAAGCACAGAGGTCACACTGACACATGAAATACACTTCCTGCTGTATTCATTTGCATCTGGTGTTGTATACACAGTTTGCATTTTCAGCCACACCAGCTGCAAAAATAGATCTATCACTTGTTAGGTCATGAACACTTTCAGTGCTGCCATGTTTGAATCTCTGCTGCTGGTGTGTGTGTGTGTGTGTGTGTGCACTGTGTCACTTTGTTGTCAGTTTGTGTCTCTGGTCATTCTGAGTCTGTGTGTCGTTGTTTTGCATCATTCCGTCTCTTTGTCTCATTCTGTGGCTGATTTACGTCTTCTAGTGTTTTTTTTTTCTTTTGTGATTGTTTTGCATCATTATGATTTTGGGTTGTTTGTGTTTTTTATTTAGTTGTTTTGTTTTCATTTTGAATCTTTTGGTTGTAGTTGTTTTGTGATGTTTTGTATCATATTTAGTGAATAGCAGTCGTTCTTTGTCATTGTGTATGTCTTGATTGATTGTTGTGTGTCTCGTGGTTGTGTGGCATCTGTTGGGGGTTGTTGTGTCTGTCTTTGTGGTCGTTTTTCATCTCTTTGTGGTTGTTTCACGTGCTGTTGTCTCTGTGGTTTTTAGCATCTTTTGGGGGTTGTTGTCTCTTGTATTTTGTGTTTAGCAGTCGTTTTACATTTCATTGTGGTTGTTTTATGTCTCTTTGCGTCTCTTTGTGGTTGTTTTGCACCTCATTTCATGTCAAGCTGTCGTTTTGCATCTTTGTGGTCGTTTGCTTGACTGTTCAAAAAGAAAAGAAACTGATATTAAATAGCACCTGTCATCCTCGTACTTCACCTCGAGCCAGCTCTCTGGATCTTACCGTCACTGTTTAGTTGCCTATGAAGTTTGGTTCATTACGCTAACTGTTGTCGTTTTATCCTCCATATTTTTTCTTATCTCCATGTTTCCTTTTCTTCCGTTGATGACGTCACGCGGCTGGAGAGCGTGCGGCTTGTATCGCGACCGGAGAGAGGAGGAGGAGGGGGGACAGAGAGGGAAGCTCGGAGAAACTCTTTAACCGAAACCCAACACAACGACAACTATTGTTTTGAGACAACAGCGGATTTTACGCTGTTTTACGGCTCCGCAGCTGCCGAGCACGGAGCCGAAGTGTTTAACTAATCCCGGAGGTCGTTTCGGGCTTTTAAAGTTGTCGGTGTTCGGGTGAACTTGTCCCGAGTTGTTGTGTTTGCGGTGGTGGATGTTAGCGACGACAAAACAGGAGGGGGATAATGTTGCCGCCACCGCCGCTGCCTCTGCTGCCGTCTCTGTTTTGACCCGGCTCCATTTTCCCCTGCAGACACGACAGGACGAGGAGAAGAGAGGATAAAAAGAAAGTAAGGTAGAAAGGAGAAATGGCCGAGGCACGGTCTGAGGAAGAGGAGGAAAACATGATGAGGGACACCCGGGAACAAGTGGTCCGACGACAGCCGAACAGCTCCGGAGGTAAAACAAACAAAAAAACAGCGAAAAATATTCACTTATCTCGTCTGTTTTCAACTGATTCCACTTGTCATCGATCACATTTATCGATATATATTCGACAAATAAGTTGTCACGAGTCCATTTTCAAGCTTAAAGTGTAAATACAGTCTTAAACTGGAACTACAGACGCTCAGATAAGAGAACATTTCTAACGATTGCTCAACATACTCTTATAAAATACTTTATTTGTATTTAATGTTGTTGTTGTGGACTTGTGGTATTTCTGTGGTAACTTTATGTGACTTTATGATGCCATTTAAGCTGCAGTGGGATCCTCAATACTCCTTCAGGATCTTCCTCTTCTGTGATATTTGTAGTTTCCCTGTAAAATCTCTCAGGGGACTGATGAAACTGTTTGGTCATTGTATATACTGTGCAAGCTGGACTAAGAATACCAGTATCTGAGGGGTTTAATATGCAAAATATAGAGTTGATACAAAGCTGTTTGCACCAAAAGAAATATGTAGGATAACTGGAGGCAGGGTGCATGTTGTTTCTAAAAGTGTTGAATTTTTAAAGGGACTTCTGTGTGGCATTGACGTGTAGGATTAGAGGTTACTACAGGTTGCTACTATACAGATAATAGATTAATCTTTAAAGTTATTCTTCAAGTACAAACAGTGAAACAATGCTAAACTATTAACTAAATATTTTGAGTGTTTGGGTGTTTCTGTTTGAACAAAACAAGACATTTGAAGTGCTCATGTTCAGCTCTGAGATTTCTCAAATGTGAATGTTTGCTTGTCACCTCTGGGTTTTGGACTCACCAGGCAGTTTGTGGTTTGAGGAAACGTGCTGTGTGTTATTATTAATCAAGTGAATGTTTGATAAATTCATCAATAATGAAAGACAACAAAAAGATCTTAAGATAAAAGAGGGATTTTTTTATTGACCACTATCACAGTAACGACTGATTCAAAGCTGTTGACAGTATGTACTGTATGACTGTAGGTGTGACCACCCTGAAGCTTCAGTCATAAATTCTTATGTCAACATATCATCATCCAGGTCAACGTTCACACATGTAGGCAGAAACACACACTCGTTGAAACATTCCCAGTGGATTGTAATGGTGCAGGCCTGTGCCAAGTCTTACAGCCATTAGTTTAACGTACGAGTCGTCCCTCTTTGTCTCGTTCTCGCTCTCCGTCTCATTCAAGGAAACACAAGTTATAATTTAACATGTCTTGACTTTTCTAGGCTGTTCTTTGTAAATGTGTTTAATCCCACAGAAGCCTTTCAGATGACGTCCTCACCTCAGCCCTGTGGGTAGGGCTGGGTATATCTTTGGAAACAACAACAGTCTGAACACCTTTGAAGTGAAACTCTGATGACACAATACCAGCCCAGCACTGCACTTTAGTGATTATTTTAAACTCACATGACAAATATTTGCCGTCACCGGCTAATTAAATATGAGGATTTGATGCTTTTCTAAGTCACATGTGACATTAGACAGAATAGTTTTGGATCTTGGACTGTTGGTTGGACAAAATAAGACAAAATGGCAAATAGTTCTGTACTGAATCAAATAAGTGACTGAAACTGCAGTGCATTTGTTCTGTTCTTGTGAACGTGATATCTCAGTAACTCCTTGAGGGAATTTCTTCAAATTTGGCACAAATGTTCACTTGGACTTAATGACGAACTCATTAGAATTTGATGGTCAAAGGTCAAGGCCACTGTAACTTTATTCATATTGTGTAACAGTCAGAAGCCCATAAATATTGAAAAATGTTTGCAGAAATGGTTTATTCCTCGTTAGAGTTGGTGTCATTTTGGCTATGATTGTATATTTTTCAGCTTTGGTTTATTTGTGTGACCACTACAGGAAGAGAAAAGGCTATTATACCTCCCACATAAAGTAGATCAGGAAATGGTGGAAGACTTTCTTCTGCCCATTGAGACATTTCCAGTTACTGCTCTGGACTATCGCTTTCTGCTGTGATGCATTTCCTGTTTCCAGCTTGTTTGGTGTAAACAGAAGGAGAAGAAACAGGAAGTTAAAATTCCACTGACAGGTGATATCAGGTGACAGTTGATGTGACGGGGAAATACAGTACGACAGCTGAAACTCGTTTCTTAAAGGGAAAAGGTGAATAAATTGGCCTCCTCAATGTCAATACACATTCAGACTGTTGGTTTTACAGCCACCTGTATTTACCGTCGTCCAGTGACAACAAGAAGAAAGAAATCCACCTGCCAGAGCTTTTGATTCATCAGCTGGTCTACATACGACTAAGAAAAGGGTTTAAACATGGTAAAAACACACAGATCACAGGGAGCATGTGTTTCCCAGAGTCTTTAGTCAGCTGGTGTTGTGCAATAAAACTCAGGCATGTGATTGTGACAAGCAGAGGTCGCTGAGTTTTCATCAAATGCGTTTCAAATGTGCGTTTTTCATCAGATGTTTTTATTTTTTTTAGCTTGACAGAAGAATTTTTGTCTCCACAGAGGTGCTGATATTTTGCAACATGGAGGGAATTTAATTGGAAATCATGTGAAATATTTGGGCTGGCAGCGCAGTAACTCAAACACTGGGAAGCAGCCACAGTATATGTCCGTGTGTTTGTGTTTGTGTGCAGCATTCCTTCACTGTGGTTCTGGTCTCTGTGGATTTAAACACAATCTGTGATTAATTTTTCTGGCATCTGAAGTTCATTTGTCTTCAGCCTCTCCTTAGCTTTGGGAAATGCAGCTTCTCAAAACATTGTAAGTCACTCAGGGCAAATTACAGCTCTGTTTAAAAATGTTCTGTGTTAGAAAGAAACACAAAGAGTGAACAAGAGTGAAGGTATTCATATTTGCAATTTAAAAAAAGGAAAGATGCTGAAACTAGTTGACTTTTTAACAAAGGTTTAATGTCATCTGTTAGCGTCCTACTTTTCTTTCAGTGAGGAGAAAGATTTCCTACCAGACAGACATACTGAGTGTGTCAGTTACAGTGTGTTTGGTTGAGTTCAAATCTTTAGTATTTCCCTGTAATATTGAGTATTCATGACTAGTAATGTGGCTGAGGTGTCTGCAACCTCAGGGTTATTATTAATCTTTAGCTAATTAAAGTAGCTTAACTTTTACCACAGGCGCGATCATTTGTTTATGATTGGACCAAAATAGTCACATGACTCAGCCAGTTGAAAGACAATAAAATAGGTTGTAATATGTAATATTTACAAAATATACAGCTTACCCTGACTTTAGATTGAAGTAATTTTGTGATTTAGACGTGTTATAGTGTTATTCTTGTGGTTCTGTCTTCCTATATGGCGAAACAAGATTGCTGACGTTTGTATCACTGTTTCAGAATCATTACACCCCTACAAATGTCTTTTTTTAATCAAAAACCCCAAAAGTTAGCTAAATGCTCTGTCCTGTGTTGAACTGTTCTGGTCTTCTTAGTCTTACATACAATAATAAACGTAATATCTTTGTTTCTTTTAACTTTTGGCCGAACCAAACTAAACATTTGGAAACATCACCTTGGGCTCTGGGAAACTGACAGAATTTTTCACAATTTACTGACATTTTTTAGCCCAAAGGATCAATTAAGAACAGACTTGCTAGATTAAGTGAATTTAAAAGGTGCTAAAATGAGGGAGCTGTAGAGTCAGCTCATGTTCTATTATTAATCTAAAAATATGAACGTAGCAGCTTTAAGAAAGTGTAGTCTGCTGTCATGACGGTCACGCCTCCTCAAGTTTCCTTCCTCAAAACAATACATCCTTTTTAGCTCCGATCTCGGACCTGTGACCTCTGACCCCCCCCGTGCCAAATGAGAAAACTCACCAGATGACGAACGCTGGAGAAAATCTGCTGCGGTTTGCATTTTGCGTGTTTGAACGCAGCTCCAGCACAAAGCTCAGCCAGCCCTGCTGCAGGACAAACATCTGGAAGTGTTAAAACTCCTGATGACTCCAGCAGAATCCCTCAGCAGCCAATCACAGCCTTGCTTCACAGGCGCTCTCTGCCAATCAGAGAGCCGGCCAGCGCAGACGGGCGGTCCGGTCAGAGTTTCAGAGAAGGAGAGAGTAGAGAAGAAGAGGACAGAGCAGAGAAAAGAGAAATTTTGACTTTTGGAATAGCAGAATAGAAAGGGAAAGAAGCGAAAGAAAGGAGTTTTGGCAGGATATTTTCCAAACACGTCAACGTTTAGTGTCTCTGGACACAACAGGAAGCCAAGCTGACCTGGTTATCAGTTTGGGGTGTGAAGAGAAGCAGAGGAAAGGAGGTAGGAAATGGGAAAATGCACACACAGACAGAAAAATCCACTCCTCTTTCTTTCCCCTTTCTTCCTCTGCTCTCGGATTCACCTTGAAAAGGTGATGACAGGAGGTTCAGCTGAGGACACGTTAATCCACAGTTTTGTTTTTTTTTTACTTCTTTTTTGTTGCTCAATGTTGATAAATGTGGTGATCACCTGACAAGTGTGGGCAGGGGGGTTGTGACGTCCTCCTCCTTGGATTTTATGTTGATGTAGTTTCTGTAGGTGGTGCTATTACTGATTACCAGTTCTTCTTTTCCTGTCTTTTCCAAACAAACTGAAAATGCATCACTCCCTTGTAAGGTAGACGAGTGTTTTTAATCACAAAACCAAACAGAGGACCAGTTTGACCCACATGACTTTGATGATTGTTCTTGTGGAAATCCCCTTTTTTCTCCTTTTTTGGACTTTTGAGCACAAGTGTCACTGCCTGTCAGTGCAAGCTGCTGGTTTCCATCTATGTTTGTTTTGGTACCAGAACACGGTTGACGTTCTCATGAGGTTTCTGGAGTCGTCTACTACCAGAACTCAGTGTGTTGTGATAGTGTATTTTTTCAGTCAGGACAGTCCGTGTTGGTGGAATCTATGCATGGTGATTGTCCAGTCTTTGTAGGTTTAGCTGGTCTTAATTAAAAAACAGTTCCTCATTAAGACCCTCTGTTTGTAATTTTGTCATATAGAGCCCGTCTATGTTCTAAGAAGCTTTGATTGTCACCACCTATTTGTGGTGTGAATTAATAAGTAAAGAACTTTTCCAATAAAAAATGTAGTCTAAAGATAGATCAGGATTCCTGATCTGAACACAGACATCCTGATGACAAATTAGCGTTACGTGGACCCTCATGTACTTGTGCATGTGGAAAGTACAACCCCAATTTAAGTCAAGTCTAGGAGTCTAACCAAGCATTTCATACCCACTTTTGGTGTTTGACACATAAAGTCAAAACTAAAATTTGTTTCGATGTATGGATGTATTTATTAATTAATTACATATTAATCACAGTCTGTCTCTCTTCCTGCAGGTCGTCCTGACAGACGTAAACCTGAGCATCGTCACAGGTAAGATGTTTTTCTTTTTCCTTTTTGTCTTACCTGGCAGTTCCGCCAAGATGATTAACTGTTACCAGGAAGTATGCGTTTAATGTGAGCCATGTGCCAAGATGTTTTTGGTTTGTTTGAATCCAGGTGAAAGGTCTGACGTCTTTGATCACAGCTTGTCAGGAAAGATGTTTTGCTTGATCAGTTAATCTGTCTTTCTGCTCCTTGGGACTATTTTCTTCAGTATCCTCACAGGCTTGTAAGGACTACTTTCCCTCCTTTTGGTCTGACACACTCCTGAAAGTATTTTGGCTGTTGGCCGGTTGGCATGGCAACAAGCCGGAGAAGTCACAGGGTTTAAAGACTGTGTGTGTGTGTGTGTTGTGTGTGTGTGTGTGTGTTTATTAGGAGAAACAGAGCCTCAGTTTGGGTTTATTTCACTTAAAGAACTGTAACTAGAGAAACAAAATGGACGGTAAGAAGGCTGTGAAACATTTGAAAGCCCCCAAGGCACGACCAAACAGCCGACTGTGCATAAAAGGTGGTCAACAAAGTAAAGAGATTCACCAGGAAATCATTTCTGAGCCCGTAGTTTCTGGTGGTGCCAAGGAAATACTCAGTCAAGTAGGTTTTTCTGAGTTTGGCAGATTCTCCCTTTGCCACATCAGTGTTTTGGACATTGGACCAAACTGCAGTAAATTACTTTCAGTTCCTCACCTCAGGCCGAACACATTTAAAACTGATCTACTAACAAGCCCTAAAAATCAGATCAGATAGGTATAGAAGAGTATTCATCCTTCATACAAGTGCTGTCACTTTTCATTTGTGCAACCAAGTATAAATACCTTCAAGGATGGGGATCTATATCTCTACAATGACTGACGTCTTCTTAACCAAATCTATGAGTGTGGCTGCTCTAAACCATCATAATGACTAGTTTGCTTTGACCCCTAGTCTCACCTCTTGCTGCAGCTTTTGTGCTTGTGAGTTAACATCAGTCTCTGCCTGAACCGCTGGACCATCAGTCACTCACACCCCAAAATGATGTAATGGGTCGAGCGGAAAAAGCTATGACCACATTTGCCAAACACAGCAAAAAACAACATCAGCGAAGAGGGACAGTGTTCACAAATCAGACACTCAGCAAGTTTAACTCGGACTAGAAAACGACCATCAAGTTTTAAATTAACACCTCTGAAAGTCTAAAGTCTGTTTTGTCCAACCCTTCTCCAGTGATTTAGAGGGAAATGGAAAGAAGAGGATAAGAGGAGTGTTTTTCCATCGATGTTTAAAGTAAAGCAGTGAGGTTTGGGCAGTGTCAGGAGTGAGTCATGTGTGTCTGGTCATGGTTAGCAGCTCTGGTGAAAAAGAGAAAGAAAGAAAAGAAAGAGAGAGACCAAAAGAGACATCCAGAGACAAAGACGCAAGGGAAGGCAAGAAACCAATTAAACAATTAATAAGACAGAGTGAGACATGCTGAAAAACGTCTGACCTCCTTCTGTCATCTGGGTAAGTCTGACTTTGTTTCCCTACCCTGCCTAGCAACAACTACTTTTCCATTTAAATGGGAAGAATTTTTGGCCTCAGTTTCTGGCTTTCCTCTGATGATCCTGGAGCTCCTGAAATGTCTTTGAATCATTTTGACAGGTCGGGTTGCAGACAGGTGAAATCTGTGAATTTTTGATGAATGCTCCCAATCAGGGAATAACAAGGACATTTTTTCCAGATTCTGTCTCTCTCTGGGATGTTTAGAAAAATGGGAGTCTTTGCTCTAGAGGTTTTCTTAAGGTTCAAAAACAACAGCAAAGAAGGAAACTGTTTAGCTAAAGAAAATAGTCTGTTGGGTGAGTATGTCTTTTTGGACAAAAAGTGGGATGTTTTACCGGGACGTGAACTTGAATACTTCCTGTGTAATCTGAGTTTCTAGATACCTTCAGTTTCCTCTGATGATTAAAAAAACATTTCCTGGAGCTTTCGCTTCATTCTTCAGAGCAAATATTGGTTTACTTTTAAAGCCATTTGGAGCGATCAGTCCTGAGAGTTCAGCAGGATTTGGCTGATGTTGTATCTGGGCTCGGTCCACTAAGGAGATCTCAGGTCAACCAATACAAGTTCCAATCAAGTTCCAATACTGAGGACTGGGTGGGATGACCAAGCTATGTTTGTCACTGGAAAACAGAGAGAGAGGGAGGGAGTAGATAGCAACAGAGGTGAAATAATGTGACTCATGGTTTCCCTTTTTTCTCTCTCCCCCCCTTCTGTTTCTGTAGCCAGGGTCCTCTCTCTTCCATCAGAGCTGCCATCAAGAGAAGTGAGTATTCATCCTTCAACTCCTCATGAAGTCCTGCTACTGATTTCATTGCAGTGGTTTGCAAAGTTTGCGTCTGTGCAGAGTACAGGGAAAGAGAAAGTAGTCTAAACAAGTAGCCGTGTTGCCTAAATCACTCTGTAATTACTTTACAGATAGTTTCAGGGGTTTGTGAGAAGATAAGATGTGCTGGAAAACTGTTATCAGTGCTGAAAAACCAAAAACAAACCAAAAGAACTATTACTGAGATGCTGCTGCTGGGTTGATCTTCAACTTAAAAGTTAAGTCAGGTCATATTTTATTTATGTAGTGCTGAATCACAACAGAAGTTATCTCAAGGTACTTACTTTAACTTTTGACTGTTTTAAGTGAGCTGTATGTTTCCATACTTTAAAGGGTGCTGAACAAATGAACATTTTGAAAGTGGACGCCCTGAAATTCATGAATAAATAATCAAAATAAAGTATGCACACTAATTTCCATTCATTGTGGAAATCATTTCATCAGCCCGTCCAGTTTGAGGGTGAACTGATTTGTTTGGAAGGTGCATAAAATCTTTTTTTTAACTTAGTATAATTAGTAATTGGTAAGAATTGTTAAGATGAATATATTCCTGAGAGAGTAAAGTCTAAACTGTCAGAGCAAAGGAAAAGTTGGTGATTTTTCTAACAGAGCTTTGAGGAAATCTGAGGTTCATCTGAGTTGTGGCCTGGAAAAGTTTTTTGCCATTTCTATTTTTAAAAATAGGAAATATGCATTTTGACCTTTTGTGGGGTAATAAAATCCAGCTGGACTGTCACCACAGTCGGCTGTTTAACCACATGTACTGCTGCAGCGCCAGAGGAAGAATTAAGATCTTTTACTTAAGTAAAAGTAGCAGTACCACAGTATAATTGTACTCTATTATCAGCAAAACTTTTACTTAAGTAGAAGTATATATAATAAGTTTAGTTATTATTCAAAATGGTCCCATTTAGAGTGTTGCATTTATCATATATATTATCAACTATAGAAGCATAATTTTCTATTGTGAAAGTGGTATTTGTATTTCTAAAATAATGTTTCATATTTTATAAGCTGATCATGTTTACATGTTCATTTGTAATATATTCATCTGAAAAGTAACTAGTAGCTGTGTTGGAAAATGTAGCTGGAGTAGAAGTATAAAGTAGCATAAAATGTAGGTACTAAACAACCACAAAAAAGTTTAATGTCTGTCCTCTAGTTTAGGTATATGGATGAGGGTTTTAAATAAAGCTCTGTGGGTTTGAGTGCAAACATGAGAGTGCTCATTTTCTTGTTTTAACTTCCTGAAACCTGATTTAAATTTCCACATGAGCCACTTTAAAGCCTCCACTCTGTTTTAACTTCATGTATCCAGCATCTGCTCGTTCCTGCACTTCACTGAGGCTGTGTGATGCTTTACAGCCTGTGTCCACACAGTGGTTTTCTCTGGTCGAAGTGCGCTGCAAGTCAGTTTCGTTCCTAAGGCAACAACATGTTGTCAACATACCACCACTGCTGTTGTTTGATGGTCTAGCATCATCCCTTTACTTAAATGTATTTTGTCCATAACTCAAGAATTCAAATGCTAATTAACTGCAACTGGACTGGTTGATGGAGGCGTACAACCGAGAGGCTATGATTCGAGTCTGTCTTTGTTATGGTAGTTCCTGTCTGACAGACAGACCCGGCCAGAACAAGCTTCTCCTCCAGGGTCCCACCCCGTCTGATTGGTTGCCATTTGACAGTGAAAGAGATTTTGAATTAAAAGTGCTCGGATGCTCATTAGGAACAACTGAAAAAAGATGCTGCTCTTTAACTCTTCCTGTTTTTCTGTTGTTATCTCTCAGCGTCCACCAGGTCGACCTCTCTCTCCGAGACGTCCAGAGACAGAGACAGAGAGCGAGACAGGGACAGAGACAGAGACAGGAGGTGAGACGCTGCTGGATTTCTCTCATTTTCACCAGATTTATGTCCAATTACAGATGTTTTACGAGGATAAACCAGTGTGAATCTTCTGACTAGTGAAGAATCTGTCCTATAAAAGTCCTCTCTCACTTCTTCTTCATTAAATAGCAGTAAAAATACAAACAGTAGTTAAATTCTTATGGAAAACAGTTAGTTCTATTCTAGAGTTTAATTATGTTGATGCTCTCTGATCAGTTTGTCCAGTCAGGAGGAAACAGGATATCTTCAGTCAACAGACGTGACCTCTTTTGTTAACAGTAAATAAATCTTCAGTGTAAGGAATTTACTTGTTGTGTTCAGCAGCAGTTTTATCATTCAGCTTTGTCCTTGCTTCACACTCTCACACTCTGATGGTTCTTGGATGTGAACCAGCAGAAACGTTTATAAACTATTCTCTAATCGTTAAACCTCTTGTTACTGTGTGAAATCTCTTGCTCATAACTTAAAACAGACCATTCAGGAATGCTGAAAAAAAGTGCATTACATGTATTTCCCTCTAAGCTTTTAGTAGACATTAGTGTTACACCTGGTACACAGATGCATTAGAAAATGAAAATGTGCAAAAGAAAAAGCCTCGCTCAAAATGAAAATGAAAGAAAATGTCTCGCTCTTTGTTGGTTATTGCAGCCTGTAAAACTCCAGTGTGAGTGTGTGTTTTTATTTTGTTAGCTCTGAAGCTGCACAAATATGAAAACCCTGTTGTTCACAATGTGGAAATGTGTCTTCAGTTTCACCAGAAAACATCACAAAAAATACAGTAAACATACATGCAATCAATAGTATGGAATAACTATTTGTATTTTTCATGAATTAGTCCACTGATAGAAACACTATCCAACTGTCCTGTTGCCAGGCGACCAGAGATCACCATCCTGTCTGCAGAGCCGCTGGCCTCCACTTCCTGGTTCCCAGGAGCCTCTGCAGGATTCCCACCTCCCCCTCCACCTGCAGCACAGATCTGGGGACCCACGATCCCTCCGTCCATACAGGTGTCTGTCTGTCTGTCTGTAGGTGGGGAGAGATGAAGGTTAATATTCGAGTTCTGCTTTAATCTCTGTCTGATTCTCTTCCTCAGCCTCCTCCTTCCTATGAGGAGGTGATCAGGGAGAAGACACAGGAGCAGGTTCTCCTGCCTTCTTCCTCCCCCGGCTCCTCCTCATCCTCATCGTCACGTCCGGTTTCCACAATAACCATCGCCACACAGACTGATCCAGGATCTGCTCCTGAGCCACCAGACCCAGAGGGTGAGTGGTTCTCGTCTTGTTTTTATTTGTTAATAAATGTCTGTCTTTAAAACTTGCTCGTGTTTTCTTGCAGTGAAAAGACCAGTGAGACCGCCACGACCGCGTCTCCCCCACCCTCCCAAATCATCTCACGTTAATGACATCACCACCACCAGCCAATCAGCACTCGCCTCCCTTAACAGTAACAGTGTGGTACCAAACACACACCCAGGGACACACGTCCTCCACACACACTCAGTGCTGTGACGTCCTCGCCGATCTCTGTTCACCTTTGACCTTGACCACCAGTGCTCAGACTGACCAATCGGATCAGCCTTGTGCAGCTGTTGCCGTGGCAGCTCCTCCCACTACGTCGTCCTCTTCCCATGTCCAGTTGGAGCGTCCTCGACCGCGGCCTCGCTCTAAACTCTTCGCGCAGCCGATCGGCAACGAGGTCAAAGTTCAGACTCTGGTGAAACTGCGCGAGGACGGTTTGGCGACGCTAGCCGCCCGCGCCAGAGCTGAACCCGCAAACCAGGAAGTGAGTCAGGGGAAGTACCTGCAGGAGCTGCTCGAGGCCTTCAGCTCAGACGACTGGGGCTTCCCTGAGCGCCGCAGCGACAGCAGTGGGCACAGCCAATCAGAGAGCGAGGACGGAGACGAGGAGGAGGAAGAGGAGGACATGGCGACTCTGAAAGCGAGGATACAAGCGTTCGAGCAGCAGCAGCAGCAGGTGGCTGATGGGAGCTGTGGGGACAGTAACTTTGTCACAAAGAGGCCTGAACCTCGGCCACGCCCTCGTCTCCAGGGGCAACCAGCCAAATCTGCCCCACCCGTCGTCGCCCCAAAACCCAAAAACTTTTCACACGCTCCAAAACCGATCCAGCAAGGTGTTCTGGGAGGAGGGTGGTTTGGCAGCAGCGGCGTCAGACTCAGGTGGTACTGAAGCTCTGAAAACAGCTGAATCCCCACCTGCAGACTTAAACCCAAAACCTCCGCCTGCCACTGAACCAGCACCATCCTGTGCCCCGAAATCCGCCCCAGTTTTGACTCCCCAACCCTTCAAAACCACTGAAAAACCCCCAGTGACACCAAAACCCCAGTGTTCTACAGAAACCCCCCCATCTAGTAACCCCGCCCCGCCCCCGTCCCAGCCCCCAGGCCTCCTCCACCCAAACTCACCCCTTCTCTCAGTGACGCTTCCTCCACAGCCAAACCCCCACCCAGACCTCCTAGTCGCTCCCAGGGCCAGCATGGGTGCACCACCCCAGGATAAGAGCCCCACAGCTGGGCGTACCACCCCAACTCTGCCCCCGAGACCTTCAGCGGAGGTTGGCGGTGGAGCACAGACGGAGACTCAGACTGGAGGTGCTGAGACGCAGGACACAGCAAACCAGTCTGGTGAGGATTAATCTGGTTAATGACACTTCCTTAAAGGTGGATGTGGTTGTCTTTGATCTTTACTGACCTCTGCAGGCAGCTAGTAGGAACTACAAGTACATATTTTGATAATTGATCAGTGGTTTAAGTCAAAGACCAAACAATCCCCCATTCCAGCTTCTTAATTTTGAGGATTTTCTGCTTTTCTTTGACTGTTTTTTGACTGTTAATTGGATTAAACAAGGTATTTAGAGACACCAGCTGTAGTTTCAGGACACACAAACAAGCATTTTTAACTATTTATAGCATTTTAAAAAGCAAACTATTCATGCAGAAAGTAAGCTTAAGTCATTTTTTAAACTAAAATGCCAAAAAATCACTGGTTTCAGATTCTCATATGGGTATATTTTCTTGTTTTCTGTGGTGGTTCGGTCTGTTTTAGGAAACTGTGAAGAACCTTCTGCCATTTTATGGAAGAAACAATCAATCAAGAAAATAATTCACAGATTTATCCAAGTACAGGTCAAATGTCTGATCGACGGCTTTTTGGTTTAATCGTGATTTCCTCAGTTCAGTGATTCAATATCAGTTCGTAAAGTCCCACAGTCGATCTTTGCGTATGGGTGTTTTTCGTTGGTAAATGTTGGTAGAAAGGATTTAATCAGTCTCGGTCCGGAGCAGAGAGGAAAGAGTCACATCCTGCCATCACTTCAGTCCGTCTTCATCGTCTTCTGCTTTTCTTCCAGTGTTGAGCAGAGACGTTTGTTGTTTAGTCTGAGATAAACAATGAACCTCTGTCCAGCAGTCAATACGGAGGCATCAGAAATCAGAGTATTTCAAACGTCAGCATCAACACTGACTCCAGACTGGTCCCATCTTTCAGCAGCACATTTGAATCTGTACCAGCAGCTCGGACAAATATTGACCTAGTCGAGGTTTTAAAAACACAACGAACAGCTCATTGTTCCAACCTTTGTAACTCATTCTGAAGCTCAGTCAGTGACACTAAACTAAACTGAAAGCTTATCAGGGCAGCTACACGACGACACACTCGCTCAGGTTATCTGGTAGATAAGGACTGTAAGCAGGAAGTTCCCCTCAGACCTCGTGTAAATATTGAAACAGTGAAATGACCTGAGCTCCAGCACACGTGCAGCAGACAGCAGGAGTTCAGATCAGTCAGTGTGTCTAAACCAGGCTTAAAGTGAAAAACGTGCATCAGCAAAGCCTTCTGGGTAATATTTATCTAGTTGTCGGTCGTTGCCCAGCACTGACTTTTCTTCTCTTTTCTTCTGCTTTTTGTTGCTGTTTCAGTGAAAGCAGGAAGTGTTCGTCCAGGCATCCCGACCAAACCGGCGGCGCTGACCTCACCACGCCGAGCCAGCGGTGAGAGCTGTGGCACAATGGAGCGTTTGAGAGCTCACAGACACAAATCATGCTCGGTCGCTCGCTCTGTGGCAGAAATATGCAAACATGTGGAGAGGTTTTATGTGGTGTGTGAGTCTGTGGATGTGAATATGTGTTGTGTGCGTCAGAAGAAGGGGGGGTTATATCATGCAATCCAAACATTGTGAAAGAAAAATGCTGTGATTGTGTGAGAAGAAAAAAGCCTCCAGTGTTTGTCTGCTGTGAATTTGATGTGTGTGTGCTGCCAGCTGTATGCTGTGGTGTTTTCAGCCGAGCTGCACGATTGGTCAACTTCACTTGTGATGCAACTAGCCAGATTTTATTGGCGGCCTCGTACGGCAGCAGCTGGTTTACAGTCTTTATTTGTTTTCTGGTGGTTTATACATTTCACAGCCACAAACCCTGAGAGAAAACTTTCCCATCTAACACCAGCCACAGAACGGTATCGCTACTGTGCCACATAGAAACAGTGTGAAACTTACAGGCTGTATGTGTTTTGGTCTGCTACTGTGAACAGTGTCTGTAATGTAATCCGTCTATGGAGATGATTCCTACAGAGAGATCTTTTTATTAAAGAGTAAAATCCTTTTTTAACCAGAAACATCACTGTATATCAGCACCAGACTCCACTGACAAAACCAGGAATTTAACTTATAACATCAGTCTGAGTCTGTTCGTGTTATCGTAAGTATAGTATGAATAATGTAGTTTGACATTTGTTTTCCACCTCCAGCTCCCAGTCTGGCCCCCAAACCCACTGTAACCTCACCAACGCCTCCAGATCCAAACCCGGTCCCAACCAAACCTGCAGCTGCCCCAGCTACAACCCCCAAACCATCAGGACCAACCGCTCCGGTCCCAGCCAAACCTCCAACCCCAGCTCCAACCCCGGCTACAACCCCAGCTCCGGCTCCGGCTGCGGCTCCAACCTCGGCTCTGGCTCCAGCTCCAGCTCCAACCCCGGCTCCAGCTCCAGCTCCGGCGCTGAGGAAAGGTCCTGCGATCCCGACCAAACCTGAAACTACCAGCACTGCAAACCCAAACTCTTCAGACCCTCCTCTTCCTCCACGGTACGAAAGACGTTTGTTGAGTCTGAATTTACTGAAGAGCAAAGTGACTCCACTGTGAGAATATCTGTTAATTGAATTTACTTGGGTGTGAACAGCGTCACAGATGTTTCCACTCTTTCTCTCCAGACCTTCAGGTGTGAAGTTCCTCCCCCTTCGTCCTCCACCGATGAAATCCATCCCAGGGCGACCACCGCCTCCAGCTGTCAACTCCTCGACCTCCTCAGCCAACCAGATCCCTCCTCCTTCCAAAACCAGTCCTGCTCCCTCCGTCTCTCCAGCGAGCCAGTCCTCGCCTTCGCAGACCGCCCCGCCTCCGTCGTCTGTCACAGCCAATCAGCTGCAGGCTCAGAGGGCACCAAAGAGAGGACCACCTCTGCCCCCCAGACCTAAACCTGGACATCCTCTCTACAGCAGCTACACGGTATGGACACACACAAACACACACACAAAATACCAGATCATAGATTTAAGCCCAGAGGTGTGTAATTTCCCAACTTCACCACAGAAACAGGAAGTCCTGATCGTCCTGGACGACCCCAGCCCGGCGCCCTCGGAGCACCTGTCAGGTGAAGGAAAGAGTCAAACCACCATCGCCCCTCTCATCAACCCGTCACAGTGTCTCCTGGACTTGGACACCCAGCCAGAGCCTGTCCCCGATCAGGACAGCCAGTCAAAACCTGCCTTGGAAAACCTTGGTCTGTCCGGAGTCCCAGGTAGTGGAACACCTGTGCCTCAGACCACCTGTGTGTCCAGGCTAAACTAAGAACTGAATCTGTTAAATAAGGCGATAAATTTAAAAAGTTCATCAAACGTGCGAGTTCGGCATGTTAGGACATTATCAGTTCTCATTGATAACCTTGTTTATTCTCTGATTAGAACATACCTGATTTAAAACAAGATTTTGCCTGTTTTGTACTCATTTGTTGGGGTTAAGCTCATTTTTTAGGGTTTTGAAACATTTAATATCAAGTGGGTTAACTTACAGGTTTGCTCCAGAACACTGACATTAATGTTGGATGTGGTTAGTGCATCAGAGCACACATCCAACCACAAATTTCAATGTTACATTACTCTTTTAAGTGTGATGTTAAAAATAAATAAGTATCATAACACTAAATACATAGCCAGACCCTGACATTCTGTTTCCCAGCTTTGTATTTTACAGGATATAAGTTGATGATAGTTTTGTTTTCCTTTGTCGTTCAGTCCATCCTGCCTGTGCAGCCTGAGCAGAAAGAACAGCCCGACCCTCCTCCTGTCAGGTCAGACACAAACACACACCACCACAAACTGCACACCAAACACCAGACACCAGATTTATTCCTCATGCATATTCTGTCTGATACCAGCGGTCCTCGGTGCACCGCCTTGTTCGACTACGAGGGCGAGGAGGAGGACGAGCTCACCTTCTCCCAGGGTGATGTCATCGCGCTCCTCGAGGTCATAGGGCAGGAGTGGGGGCGGGGCCAGATCCACGGGCGAATAGGAATATTCCCCCTGAACTTTGTGGAGGTGGTGGAGCCGCTGCCACAGCCGGTGTCCTCACCGGGGGAAACGACAAAAACCACATCGGCGGATACGACAGTGATAGAGAGCACTGGTGGGCTGAAGAATCCTGTTTATTTTACTTTGTTTATTGTTTATTTTTTAACTTATTTATCGTTTTATTTTATTGTTAAATATACACAGCTGTGGTAGAGAAGCGGCACAGCAAAAATTAATGTGTGTCTTCAAAAAATATTTGGCTCCAGAAGCTTCATGACTGAGGGAGAGAATCGTTACCTCTGGAGTAATATTACATCGTACTGCAGCAGAATAAAGAAAGGTCTTTATCCTATCAAACAGTAAAACAATTGTTGAACTACTGATATAGAAAAATGTGTGAAGTTGAATCACAGTAAAAGTGCAGAAACTGAAACATACAAAATGTAAAAACGTAAATTTAACTGTAAATTAAATCTAATGTGAATGAAAAGTGTAAACAACTTTATATTATGCTAATTTTAAAGCAGACTTTTTACTTTTCTCACATCTAAATTTGAATGTAATGGTCTTTTTTTGTGCATTTGTTCTCAGCAGCACCAAAGACGTCACAGGATCCAAACTCAGAGGTGAGAGTGGATTTACTGTTGAACACACAAACTGTTTTTAGCGGAGAAAAAAAAAGGAGAGGGATGACTTATGTTGCAGTATGTTTCATTTCGCACACGTTCAACATGTTCCATGTTCACTTATTATATATACAGTGTATTCTGTGGATTTATTATCTGATTTGTGTGAAGCTATTTCTGTGTTAAATCTGGATGTTTTTGTGTTTTCAGGCAGAGGAGTGGGCTGTTGCTCTGTTTGACTTCCCCGGTCAGACTGCAGAGGATCTGTCCTTCCACAAGGGGGCGTTGATCCGAGTGACTGAGCACATCGATGCTGAGTGGAGGAGAGGGAGACTGGAGGGTAGAGAGGGTCTTTACCCTGCTGCCTTCACACTGCCCCACCAGGGTACAACACATTTTAACAATCAAACAAGACAAAACAGGATGTTTGAAGACGTCACTTTAAACTTGTGACTGGCAGATTAATCAGTGATGAAAATAACTGTTTGCTGCAGCTGGAGGTTGTTTCTTGTGTGTTGCTGCCAAGTTCTCTAACCACAGTTTCCTCTTCATGTTCCCAGCTGAGTCGGTCCCAGTCCAGCAGTCAGCGGTTAAAGGAGTGGCCAAGGCTCTGTTTGAGTTCACAGCAGAGAGCGAGGACGAGCTCTCACTAAAGGTGTGACAGAGGAAGTTTTTATTCTAAACACAGACTTTGTTTTTAAATTAAATCAACTAAAACTGCTCTACCTCCCTGTCGTTCTGTCCTCCTGCAGGTCGGTGACATTATAACACAGGTGGAGTCTGTGGATGAGCAGTGGATTTTGGGAGCTGTGGGTGGGAAGCGTGGGATCGTGCCTAAAAATTACATTTCACTTCTCTGACGAGGGAAATCCTGAAAAATTTGATGGGGAAAAATAACTTTGCGTCGTTGTCTGCAGCCGCTCGCTGTTGAACAGGTTGAGGTTTTTGAACTGGTGACTCCCCCCCTCGACCTGTCAACACCGCACAGCATCCTCCTGTGTTTTTTAAACATTTTTCATGTTTTTCAAGCAAACAAAAGCAGCCTGGTCAGTTTTTATTAGCAGCTTGGTTACTGAATTGGAGAAACAGGAACTCTGACGTGATCGGATTGACTTCTTGATCGACAACTTTGACCTGATGTCACCATGACAACTGAGACTTAGCCCGACTAAGCTCAGGACCTGTGCTGCCTTGACGACGGAGTGAAACTGATGTTATGTTGTTGAATTTTGTCTCCACATCCTGTCATGTTGTGATGTTTTCTCCGGACCCCACCAGGACTGAATTTGACTCTTGTTTTTTTTTCTTGTTCGGCTCGTGGACTTGACCCCTGAGGCTCCTGTGTACGACTGGTTTAACTCTGCACTAGTTTAAAAGGTTCAAATCGATCCACATGACAGGACATAATGGAAAAACGGCAACCAGGTCGGACACGGCTGGACATCTGCTTTTAGAGCCTGCTTTTAGACGACTTCAGCTTTTCATCTTTGTATCTGATAACAGATGTTTAACAAACCATTTGCCAGTGGATACGTTTTCAACATCAGGCCAGCTTGTAGCATTCGAACAGGGAAAGCCTCAGCTCAGCAGGTTTATAGAGGAGGATTAATTCACTTTAACTTAACTCAGTTAAAACCTAAAACTACATTTATCTTTAACATAGTGAACCGTGGAGAGCATTAATTCTTCCAGAGCCGGAGGAGATTAGAAAAACCGAATTAACGACTGCTGGGTCAGGCTTTTTGATAGGTACTCTGTCCGTAAAGAGACCGACAGGCAGCGAGGTGAGTGTTTGCAGGATGTTGGTCGTCCTGCTGAAACCTCCTGAGGGGAAACACCAGCTGTGGTTTGTGTTGTTGTGAAGCTTGGTGCTGTTTCCCTAAACACTAAATATAATGATATGACGGCCAAAACCTGACACTTTATCCTTTCATAATTAGGACTTTTTCATTTTAGTTAAATTCAACTGGTCAGAATGTTTTGTTTTATAACACTGGTAGATACCTGTAGCTATTTATAAATGACTGTAAAAGACCGTTTTTATGTTGCACACACTCTATTGATAAACTAACAAAAGATAGTTTGACATTCCCAAAGCTTTGAAACTTGAACTGAATCATTCTCTGAAAAAAACACTAGGTCTTTTTTTCATCTGTTATCTACAAATTGCTCTTACGTCACAGCTGACCGTTTTCCGAAGGGTTTCTTACTTTGTGACAGTGTTGTAGTCGATTCACTGAACTTCGGAGTCTCTAGCATGTCAACAAAGAGTCAGAGCCAGTTCCCCATTACCTGAGTCCAAGACTGAGTCATCACAGTTGAACACACCTGCTACAGTATTAATATAGCCATCAATATTTCATGCCAAAGTATTACAGCCTATTACACAAAAATGGTCTGAGTCTGAGTCTCCAATTTCGCAGCCAGTGCTTGAGTCCAAGTCCTGAGTTATCAGCGCTCAAGTCCTAGTTGAGTCAGCACTCGGGTTGGACTCAAATCTAAGTCCTGGACTCAAGTACTACAACACTGCTTCATGAACCACACATTGAAGTGCAGACATTTCACTTTAGAACACTGTGTTATATTCACTAAATTTCTTCACTTTCTTCCAAGCTCACATGAAAGCAACATATCCAAAAGACATTTGGTTTATAAAACGTGGTGCACTTGAGAAAAGTTCTGCGATGCGTTTTCATTTTGATGCATTTTGGAAAATGGTTGGCAGTAAAGTAAAATAAAGTTTACGCAATTTGTATTTAACAGATTAAAACTCGACACTAAGCAGCTCAATAAAATCAAACATAAACACATTAATAATAACCAGCCATGGAACTCAGTTGTACACTACAAACTTAAATCTTAAATATTATATGAAAAATAAGCTTTATAATACTTCAAAATCACTTTTGGTACTCAAAGATATCTTCATAAAACATAGTTTATTATAGTTAGGCTGAAAGGTGTTTTAAATATACCAAGTGAACCAGAAACCGTTGCGATCACATCAGGTTGGCTTTTGCTTCCTGCAGTTAAACTGTGTTGTGAGTACAGTTGTGCACCAACAGGAAGTGTGTTTGTCACAGCGTTAACGTACTGAACAGTTTGCGGTGCGGTTCTTTCAGATTCAAGGCTCCGGCTGTAGTTTTATAAAACATACTGTACTTCTGTCTTTTCTCCAGTATTCCCCCACATTTCTTCTGTTAAAACACTACAACTCAAAAACAGCATCTCGTGTTTCTAGAAGTATTGATGATAAAACATGGAGGATTTTCTCGATTACTTTTTGCAGACGTCATCGCAGCTTATTTGGTGTCAATTCATCAAAGAGAAAATCTTACATGTGGCAACTGTTGGTCTGGCTGTGCGTCAGTATAATGACTGTATACTAGTGTGTGTGTGTGTGTGTGTGTGTGTGTGTGTGTGTGTGTAAATGTGAGTGAGACAGAAAGATTTATAAATCGCTTTGTAACAGATATTTTATGTATAACCAAACATTCCAACTTTTTAATCCAAATAAAACTTTGAGGCATTTCAGTAATTCATACGGTTTTTACTTTTTACTCCTTTGATATTTCCTCTTGGAGGTTTTTCTACAGCTGAGGCGAATCGTGTTTCATTTCACCAGGTGACAAACTCAGAGCTACGTCACATCTGACTAAATGACTGGCAGCTGAATGTTAATAAAACCACATTAGATGGTAAAATTTTCACCAGAGAGTGATGGAAGTTCTGTCCAGTCTGGTTAGTAATAATTCACCTGATATACTACTTTTTATATGAACTAGGTGTAGTTAGTGTATCATCAATATGAAGACACCAATTCTAAATCTTAATTTATATTTTGCTATATAAGGTTACCTATGTAATGGCTGAATAATTAGAAGAAGGAGAATGTTCACACTCAAAACTCGCACTCTGGAAAAGTAGAGAATCACAGATATAGATTTATTAATAGTTCACAGTTAATTCACATAGTTTTGTGTTTTCAGACAGCATTCACTCTAATGCAAAAATTTTACTTTATCCAATAACAGCAGATTTTTCCAATACCAGTGTCGTGCCATTAAACAAGCAGTAATTCAAACCCATCAGGATGACAGTCTAAGCTGTCATATAAAAAGTATGGAACAGAAAATAAAATAAAATTATACCATTATGTTAATGCAATAAGAAGTTAATTTCATTATTGATTAATCATTTTGTCTATAAAATGAAAATGGTGAAAAATACCCATCATAAAAGCAGCATCTAACTCCAGTTTGCAAACATTCTTCACATTACAAACTTCTCAGCTACTAAAATGTCAGGGCTCTGGTCCATCCAGGACTTTGATACATAGTATAAAGGTCCTTAATCAGGACTATACATTAACCTACCCTCTTCCTCTTTAATATCCCTGTCTACTTGAGCTTACACAGCTCTGCAGTGTCTCCATCAGAACCATAAAGACCAAGTCCAGCATAGAGAGGCTGAGTAAATGTGGTCTGGACTCTGTGGAGGAGAGTCATGGTTTCAGACACCCTGTAGAAGGACAGAATACCTGCTCTGTGATCCAGGTAGACTCCTATTCTGGAGGATTGAGGGCTTGAGATGGTAGCTGAGGTATTGTTATGTCTGAATGTATAACTATTGTTGTAATTATCACAATGTAATACCCAAGACTTCTCATTGTATCCAAATACATGTGAATTAAAGTCCCCTGATCTGCCAATACTCTTGTACACAACTGCTACTGCAACAGTCCCTTTCTTCTCTACCTCCCAGTAACAACGTCCAGTCAATCCGTCTTTACCCAAGACCTGAGATATGTGAATGAATCTCTCTGGATGTTGAGAGTATGGCTTATTTTTTATATTATACGTTACTTTTCTGTTCCCCTCTGATAAAACCAGAAACGTATTTGCCGTGTTTGGATCCATTGCGATTTGACGGGAATATTGTACAAAGTCATCTCTGGTCTTTGGCTCAGCTTGTGGCCATTTCTCACTGAGAATGTCCTGCATTTTATCTCTCATCACCGTCACAGCTGCCATCACATCTTCAAAGTGATTCAGGTGATTGATTTTAATGCTGGGAGAGCCTGTAGATGCAGTAACACCTGACAGTGAGGAGTAATTATGAAGAAACTGTGTGTGATCCTCTGTGTGTGAGAGCTGCTGCAGCTCGGCGTCTTTCCTCTCCAGCTCAGTGATCTCCTGCTCCAGCTTCTCCTGAAGCTCTTTAACCCGACTCACTTCAGTTTTCTGCCGGGATTTGATCTGCTGCTTCACATCAGACCTTCTTTTCTTGATGATATTAATCAGTTCACTGAAGATCTTCTCATTGTCCTTCCACTGTTTTATCAGCAGAACGATTGATGTCCTCCACCTCCTGCTGAAGCTCCTTCACATCTTTCTCTCTGTCCTGGATTCTCTGCTGGAGTTTTTGTCGACTCAGCTCGAGCTCTCTTTGCTTCTCAGTCCTTTCTGCTGCAGCTGAGACTGTGTCGTGACCTTTATGTTCGTCCATGGAGCAGAGATAACAGATACACTGCTGATCAGTGCGGCAGAAGATCTTCATCACCTCATCATGACGGGAGCAGATGGTCTCCTGGAGCTTCACAGAGGCCTCAACGAGTTTGTGTTTTTTAAAAGTAGTAGATTCGTAGTGAGGCTGGAGGTGTTGCTCGCAGTAAGAAGCCAAACAAATCAAACAGGATTTGACAGCTTTCAGTTTTCTCCCAGTGCAGACATCACAGGCCACATCTTCAGGTCCAGCATAACTGTGATCAGCTGGAGGGGCTTGGAGTCCAGTCTTCTTCAGCTCCTCCACTAACTCTTCTAACATGGTGTTTTTCATCAGGACAGGCCTCGGTGTGAAACTACGCCGGCATTGAGGACAGCTGTAGATTGTTTTTTGATCTTCATCCCAGAAGGTTTTAATACAGCTCATGCAGTAGTTATGTCCACAGAGGATAGTCACCGGATCCTTTAGTAGATCCAGACAGATCGAACAACAGAATTTACCCCGTCCACCTGATTTCCCTGCTGCGCCATTTCACCTCTCAACAACAGTGAATATCAAGTTGAACTTTACTCTCAGCAAATAAAAGCGTCACACAGGAAGCCAAAAAAGGAAAAGGAGTTGAACTTTTGTAGCTTTTATAACCTTTGTATATACGTTTATGATCCAGTTTGAACTTTGGCCCTCCTTTTAAACCTGGTATTGGAAACATGGTAGAAAGCTCGATTGTGATTGTAGCATGGTTAGAAATGATTTCTCCTCTTTAATCTCTGTTATTCACAATCCAGAGTATTTGTACCTCTTGTTGTGTTGACTCCTCTGTAAATATCCGAAATTGTACTAACAGTACCAGTAGCTACTGTTTTAAATTTTCACAAAAATATTCCTGTTGTGTGACCTACTTCATGCACACTAGGTGCAAAGTAATAATGTAGCAGGAAGACAGCATTAACAAAGACACTGTGGGATAACATGATGCCATTGCATCAGTTTTATTTTCACAGTTGAATGCATCTTTTCTTGATACAAATCAGGGTTTTTGTTTTCTCCAAATGCCCATGCCCTGATCCCAACAAACATACAAGTTTCATATCAACACACATCACATTACAGATCATTGTTAGCATTAAAACATGTCTACAACATGTCCTCAAAACACTGTTGCTCTCACGTCTCCTTGCACTTCAAGCCAGGACTAGTTTTCCTAAAAGCATCTCACTGAAAAACACCCTGACGTCAGTCAGCCGAGCTTAAGTTTTTTTAACACTTAAAGTGCATCTACTTTTCCAGGGAAAACTTTGAGGAGGTTTGAGCTAATGAGATGTAAAGAAATAAGTTTTTACACAACACATGTTAACATTTTTTTTCTGTTTTCTGTTCAGTTTGGTCCAGTCATTCCAGAAAATGGATTGTCTTTAAAATGAAATAATCTAAGAACCTTTGTACTTAAGTTGTTCGTATACTTTAGCTGATTGAACTGAACATAAATCAACCACAGACTCAGAGATTCCATTTAGGAAAACCAGCCCAGTTTGGATCAAAATCCTAATTTGTCTACGGCACTAAAAAAGAAAAATCAGTTTCTGTTTAAAATGAGGCATGATGTGAAATGATCACACACACACACACACACACACACACACACACTGCATTTGCTAAAAACACACACTAAGGGCCTAATAACTGCAGCCACCCTGGGTCAAAACACTGAAATCTACTCAGTTACTTTGAGTCTGTGCTCAGACAGTGGAACCAGATGGACTGTCTCTGAAATGCTTAGTTAAAGCTGCATTCAAGTCCTAATGAAGTCATAGTATGAGGGAATTAGAAGATTTGTATCTTAATGTTAAAACGCTGACAACCTGGATGATAAGAGGAACGTCTTTTTCCTGGAAAGTGAATGCAGTGAAAAACATCAAGCGAAACCCAACTATAGGACTAGACGAAGACATTTTTTTTCCTAAGAGCCGTTTGTTGTTGTCAGAGACTTTTGACTCAGAGCTGCCCTCTACTGGATGTATTGCATAATATCCATGCCAACATAAAGGATGCTTGGAAGCGTATGGGCAGCAACATTACATTATTTGAGATGGGTGTGTCTATTTTCATATGTAAGCATAAGTGGGCCTTTAGATGAAAGAGAGCAGTTCACTGTCACATCGACACAAAATAAAACAAACTGAGAAGATTTCAGCAGCTTGTTGACCCAGGTGTGGCTGCACTACTAACAGTATCAACACAAGGCTCCTTTTGGTTTGGTATAAAGCAAAGAGAAAAGAATTAAGACTACTGGGTTCATAGCAGGCATAGAAGGTCAAAGGCCAAGCCACTGATTAAGAGAGTTTGGCTGCAGCTACGTTCTTCATGAAGGTCATTCAGTAGTGAAGAACTGAGTAGAGCTAGGTTGTTATCACATATTAAATACTTCATCAGTGTTAGTGAGTAGTGTTAGTACTGAGACTTTAATATGACTTGTTTCTTAATGTCAAATGTCAGTGTTCTGCATTATGGCCTGATACTGGACTTACATTCCAAGGCTAGAGAGACATTTAACGATTGAAAACGTACACTGGTGGTCAGACTGTGGAAAGATAATACTTTATAAATTACCTTAAACCAGTTTTGGTATTATTATTATATTGGATGTAGTCTGACCTCTTGTCTTAGCTATGTAGCAATAGTAAAAAGTTACATATAGCATCTTTAAACAGCAGTGTCTTTAAGTGTCAGAATGCATTTAGTCTTTTTAGCTTCAAATGTTGTTGAAGTTCCCACAGTCGCAGTAGTCATGTAAACCTCAAACGCTCTGCAAAACGGCTTCAGCAGCGCATCCTGCCAAATCCTTAATCAGTGGTATTTGGCCAAAGGTAAAGGCCATGGAAAGGTCGTGGTAAGGTCATAACACTGCATCAGGTCAACGCATTTATCCAGATGACGACTGACACTTCGCTTCAAGTTTTTAAAAAAGTGACCCCCATCCCTTAATGCAGACACACACACACACACAAAATGCACATACTGAATCTTGTACTTTCCTTCCATGCATTTCTACATGATTTGAAGTTAAAACATTACAGTGTGGAAATCAGATACTCTCACTCACACTTATTTACACATACACACCTTTTCTTCACCCTTAGCGACTCTAATAACCAGTAATATCAACAGACAGCATGATGGATGTGTGGATGGAGCGATATGATTGGTGGATGACCCACTATGTCACCTCTCACAGACACATGACCATGTAAAGAAAGAGGTCCGTCACCGTCCAGTTCTTTGTTGCTACCAGATCTGTCTCTGTCAACTTTAGGGTAAGACCTCTTTCATTACAATTCATCAACACTCTTCAGAAACCTTGAATCTTGCTCTTTTTTCTGCCTGTTTTCTATTTGAATCAGTAACTAACTATTGAAAATACATCTTACATTGTGAAAATGTTTCCATATCAATGTGGAAAATCTTTTTTTTTTTTTAATTCAAGTTACAGTGTCTCTTTGGGAAAAACAAGGTTTTTTCAGGGTGCTGACACATCATGTCTATGATGAGATTATTTCTTTTGATCATAGTTTTTATTTTTGTTTTTTTCGAACTGCTACTGTTTCCCTACTTCACAACTGACTCACACAGACAGACACCAACAGACAGAGATATTTACAGTATTTACAACATATTTTTTCCTCCGTAAACTGCAGGTGGGAGGTCATAGTTTGGACTGAACATGCCCTTTAGCTCAGTCATACTGCAGGTAGGAACCTCAAAAGGTTGTTGAAGCTGTTTTTGAAATAGTGAGGTTAAAAAGTTAATTTGAGATACAGTACGAAGCCTGGGGAACAGGTGAAGGACGGGATTCGGGTGGTAGAAGGTGTCCTTCATTGATGTGAAAGAGGACACTGAGTGTATGTGGAGAAGGCTCATTGTTTTGTGTTTTATTTTTCTAAAATTAAATGGTCAACTCTTTTTTGTTATACAGTTGAAGGTGATATTCTGGTTTGAACTGAAATTCAAGTGGAAAATGGGTTTTATTAGATGTAAGGCAGTTGATCTGTTGTTAAGCCTCCATTTGCACCGTTTTAATTTTCTGTTCATTTTCTTTTGGTTTGATCATGACAGTATGACATTGTTTACTGTAAACTGTAAATTCTAAAGTCAATTTTAGTGAAAATCTGTAAACCTGAAAACAATGAGCCTTATGGGTCAATACAGTAAATAACAAGTGCTAGGTGTTGAGAAGTTGAACTTGTGAATGAAAGGGCAGAGATTTAGGATATTAAGAGGAATTCATCAGCAGCGTAAACAGGCACAGTACTCAAATATCTCCTTGGACTGGTGGGCGCCAAGTAAAAGAAGTGAGAAACGTCCTTCAGGCCAGCAGAAGGAGAGCTGGAGGGTAAAGGCAGGAGAAATGGGACGTTTCCCAGAATAAATGGAAGACATCCTGGTCGCCAAGAGGCAGGGACTACCGAGAAAATAATCCCTTAACCAGAGGGAGTGTTAATAAATGACTCAGTTGTGTATATCCCTTTGAAAATGGGTTGAGGACTTTTTTCAGAGCCTCTGAGTTAAATGTCATCCAGACCAGTGGTAATGGTCCAGTCCCATGAGACACTGGGTGGTGAAACAGTCCAGTAGCACCTTCATGGTGTTCCAGTGTTGATATGGTATATGTCCTTCAAGCAGCAGCGAGGTGACTTCAATAGTGTCTAGCCAAAACAAACTTACGGAGCAAAATGGACATTTGATAGAGGTTCAATGGAGCTCAAAGAGGATGTAAATACTTTCCAGTACAGCAGCAGAGACAGGACTTGTGAACAACTTGAGTAGATTAAATGCTGTTCTAGACCAGAGCTGAGGACAGTTAAAGAAATTGGAACTAATACACTTGATCTGTTTCCAGTGGAGCAAATGGCATGTATCTTAGACCAGAGGTGAAAAAACCTGTTCAGCTTCTAGCAGGTGAACTGGTACCAGGGAGAGGGAAATTTGTTTGGTGTTGAGTTAAAGCAACAAAATGATTCTAGACTGGAGGCAAGGGAGCATGTTTGGTTTCCATTTGAAAAAGGGACACGTTCTAGACCACGGGTGAGGGAACTTGTTTGGTTTCCAGTAGAAGAATATGGTGTGGTCTAGCCAGAGATCGGAACTTGTTTGGTTTTCAGAAAAAGATATTGGATGTACTCTGGACCAGAGGTGAGTGAACTTGTTTGGTTTTCTGTAGCAGATCTTGTTTGGATCTGAAGGAACTGGTTTGGTCTCCAGAAGAAGCAACAGAACTTACTTGGTTTTCAGTAGGGGAGGCAGGGGTGGGGAAGCTTTCAGTAGGTCAAATGAGCTATGTTCTGTTCAGTTTCCAGAAGATGAAATGGAGCATTACTGGTGGTGAGGGCACTTGTTTGGTGTCCAGTAGAGAAAACATGATGTGTTCTAGATCAGATTTGAAGGAGCTCATTTGGTTTCCAGCAGGTGAAACATGTCCTATCCCAGACTGGATGGTGGTGGACTTCAAAATCATTTGGAGTCCAAAAGATAAAGCAGGATGTGTGCTGGACTGGCAGTGAGGGAATTCATTATTCATTTAGTTTTCACTGAAAAAAACAAACAAAAAAACAGGGAGGCCATCAGGGAGTGGGGAAACATTCTGGGTTTCCGATGGTCAAACAAAGAGTGCTATGTTCAGTTTCTCTGTGATGAGAAGGGATGTATTTTAGACCAGGGGTGAGGGGACTTGTTTGGTTTCCAGTATTGGTGATTCCTGTTCTGGTTCCAGTGTATCTCCACTGGTCTGGTCTTCAGTGCTGCTCACAGTGTTGGAGTCAATCGGAGGTTCATCCTAAAAGAAAACAGACCTCAGTTAAAATAGTTACAGGTTATTTCAATGTGGACGTTGGACTTGAGGTTAAGGTATTTGTGTATCATGCTCTTACCGTCACCCAGGGGTGAGCTAAGACCTCCTCGGCAGTGAAACGAGCATCCACGTTCACCTGCAGCATCTGACTTATCAGCATCTGAGGAACAGGTCATGTGACAGTTAACAGTCTGCATTAAACTGTCTGAACTATCATAGTACTGAACCTATTGCGAAAGATGCCTGGTGCAAATTATCTATTGTTTTTAAGCTGACTGGAAGACCTTGAGGTTGGACTTTGTTCTCAGCATGTGAACACTCCATCTGACAACATATTTACTGTTGATAATATCTGTACCTTTGCAGGCAGGCTGATGGTGTCCCAGTCTGGAGATGGAAATTCCAGCTTCCCTCTCAGGATCTGATCAAACAACTCCTCCTGGACATTATTCTCACTGAGGAAGAGAAGAAAAAATAATTGAATGAGGTATTTATCCATCAGTTGCATAAAACACGGGTAATAGTTAAACTAGTAGAATAGAGGATAGTGAAACTGAACAAATATGTGACTAGATGAACACACAGTCAGACACTGACCTTCTAAATGGAGGGAATCCACATAGCAGAATATAGGTGATCACTCCTGCTGCCCAGATATCCACCTTAAGACCATAACTATACAAACGCACACAAAGAACAGGTTAGTATTCGTGACAGTACTACAATACTATAATACTACTGCCAGCTAATCAGAATTTATTCAGCGGCAATGAATAAAACTTGATCATAGCAGGTATATAAGCATACATATGAATATATTTAGTGAATAAATCCTGACCATAAACTTCATTATCTCACCCGGTCTCTGCAATGATCTCCGGGGCAACATATGTCGGCGTTCCGCAAACAGTGTACAGTGGTCCCTCCACTACTGTCGCCAAACCAAAATCACCCAGCTTCAGGGACTTTGTGCCATCTGGATACTCACACACCTGCAGAACACAAACACATCCTTAAACACCTGAAGAAATAATTACCACTCAGGTTTAATTTCTATTTGACCTTAATGCTGCCTTTGCCAAGAATAAAAACTGCTGTGAATTTAAAAGCATCTCTAGATACTTCAAACGGTTCTAGGGTTCATTTACAAGGCTCTAGTGGTTTATGAGGAGGTTCTCTGGATCGTTTAGGATGTTTTAGTGATCAATTGGAAGGTTCTAGGGGTCCTTTAGGTTGTTCTAGGGCTTGCTCAGAAGGTTCAAGTGGTTCTGTGGATGTTTTAGGAGACTCAGGGGGATGTTAGGAGGTTGTAGTGACAACTGAGGAAGTTCTACAGCTCCTCTGGGAATTTTTAAGGATGCTTTTGGAAGTTGGAGTGGTCCTTTACAATTTCCTTTGGAAGAACGCTTTGGAGGATGCTCCGGAGGCTTATGGTGGAACATGACATTGTTAATACACTAAGGTTTCTTTTCCTTTAATTCATCCCCACCTCTACGTTTGAGTAAATTTCACTATACACAAAGCACAGCTAGTGTGTGAATTTGTGTGTTTACCAGCAGGTTCTCTGGTTTGATGTCTCGGTGGACGATGTTCATTCGGTGCAGGTATTTGATGGCTCCAGCCAGGTTGAACACCATGGCACTGGCGTCACGCTCGCTGTACTTTGTGGAGGAGGTGATGGCATCGAACAGGTCGCCGCCCTGAAGGAGGCAGAGGTATGAAAATAGTAACACGCTTTGAATATTTCTACAAATAAGATACACAAACAGAAAGAAGAAAACTAGAGGAAGATAGAAGATAAAGCACCTTGACAAGCTCCATAACCAGGAACAGCTGAGAGGGCGTTTCATCCACCTCAATTAACTGGATGATGCTTGGATGTCGAACCCTCCGCAGCACTGCCACCTCGTTTTCTATCAGATGCTCCTGTTCACACACAAAACGTGAAACCATCAGAGGCTTGAAACTGTGAAAATATCCAGTATTTCATTCTTTTTCCCTCTGTCCTATCCTGTCCAACTCACAACCCCTTATGTTTATTTGGGCTAATGCAGGAGTATGAATGCTATAAATCAGTGTTACCTTCCCACAGCAGCGAGCTTTGTCAATGATCTTCAGGGCATATTCCTGCCCTGTCGCCCTGTCAATGAAAGCACAACAGAAACTTGTACAGTAGGCCAATCTTGACAAAATTTGGATTTTCCAAGGGTACATGGTGCAGAAATTGAAGAAATTCTCTCGAGGCGTTGAGATATCAACTGAGATATCATGTTTGAGAGAATGGGATGAAGGACAACCCAAAAACATAATGGCTTCAGCCATGGTGTTTCTAATCGTCATTTTTATGCCTTAAGCTGTATTTTTGCGATGATCCTTACCTCTCCACACACTCCTTCACCACAGCAAAGTTTCCATCTCCGATCACTTTACCAACTTTGTACTTCTCATTGATGATGGAGGAAGAAACAGATCGATTACCGTTCACTGTGGGAAGAAAAAGAGGTTTTCGTCTTTGTTCTGGACCTTAACTTTGAAATTTCACTGATTTACTTGAGTTTGAATGCAAAACCAAACAGCTCTGTAAGTTTCAGAGTTTGACAACTTTCCTAAGCTTTGAATATTTGCTCTTACTGCAACTTGAACCCAGAAACTCAAAGGTCTACTGTCACCTTTACACACTTTGAACCACTGAACCTTTACTGCTCCAGAGGTTTTCAATATTTATTTGCTGTCTTGACTTTAAAACTCTCCTGGGACCCTTCGGAGCGTAAACTGGGACTAACCCTTGATGCCAGAGGCTCAAGGCTTTCAAGCTGCCACTGGCTCATACTGCTGCAGAGGCTTTTTTAAGGCTTCTTCAGTCTTTTCTCGAGATGCTGTTTTTAAAAATTCCCTTAGATACTTAATCTAAAAACCCAAAGCCTCCAAACTTTCAAGTAGTTGTCAAACACTATGAACTACAGGGTTATACAGGCTTTGGGAAAGTTGCATGAGGCAGTATTGCTTTAAAAATGTCCTGACCTCAAACTCATCACCTCAAAACCTTTCTCTACAGATCCACGCTGTTGGGTGTATTAAGGCTTAAGGCTTTTTAAGTCTTTGCTTGGACTAGAGGTCATTTTAAACTGAAACTTAAATTCATCTTGGTCTGTAAATTGATTACAAAAACAACAGACCGTTAAAAAACTTGGATGTAGCACCTTTAAAATCCAACAAACTCATCCTACAGCATCCAAAAGTTGTTTCAGATTCATAACAGACCAAAATAAATTTGTATCATTTGCAAATGAAATAATGTTTTGAAAACCTTTCGTATTATAATCTCTACAAGAGACAGATTTAATCCAAATGAATCTGAATCTGAAATTTTATTTCTGAGCTTCTTTGACCTGAACCTGTAACACTGGCTTTCAAACAAAGGGTTAGAGTTAAACACCTTCAACAGTGGCGTCATCTGGCTGCTCGGCCTCGCCGTTAACATCAGTGGAGGAGGCACGACGAGGAGAGATCTGGAGAGAAAAGGGAGGAGGCAGAAGTGAGGGGTGAAAAAGTGGAAATCGACAAAAATGGAAAGAGAAAAGAAAGATGATCTGATTCAAGATGTGAAGAAAATGACAAAGCGGCTCAGGAGTCAAGTGACGAAGAGATATAAATACATTCTGAAAAACAGAAAACTGTTAAGGTCTGACTCAGCTGAAAAATGTCATATTTAGACAACTGTTAACACCAACTGATCATGACCCAAATCAGTCAATTAGTTAATCAATCTGACCTTGAGGCTGCGTCGAGTCCCAGGGCTGGTGGGGGAGGCGCTGGACCTGGATGACCTCCCAGCCAGTGATCCTGAACCCTCAGTAGCTACAGACAAGAGAAAAGAGCCACGTGATTGGTCAAAATAATCAGAAATGTTTAATCTGATTATATTTGTTGATTAGAAAGAGTTGAAAGGTCTTCAGCAGTTCCCTTCAGCAAGGCACTGCAGATAATATACTTTTAAGCAGATATAGCACATGCAGCTAGGAGAACAATTTCTGGTTTCCTGTTGGTTCTCACCTGGGCCAGGAGACTTTGTTCTGGATGGGCCTTTGGGTGGAGTCTTAGAGGAGGAAAACCCGGAGCCGCTGGGAGTCTTGGGAGTTGTAGTTTTCTGAGGGGCAGCAGAACGAGATGCTTTGGCTCTGCACTCTGCAGAGACAAGAGGACAGCTGTTGTTTTTGATTGTTGTATATTTTAGTAAACTGAATATTTTGGGGTTTTGGACGTTTGGTCGAACAAAACAAGACGATTTCCTGATGTTTTATAGACCAAACTATCAATCAAGAAAATAATCAATGAGAATAATCAGTGGTTGCAGCCCTGAAAGTATGAAAGTGTGTGTCTGTCTGTGTGTGTGTCTCACCATTAACAAAAGCCGGTGTTTTGCTGCTGTGTGTGAGCACAAAGTCGTCCTGAGCGTAGCGAAACTTCTCCGGCCCGCACGCCATGAACACATCGTCATCGCCGAAGAAATCCTGCAGACAAGTCAACTACACACACACACACACACACACACATTGATTTGTCAAACTTTTGTAAACACTGCATTGACGTACATGTGAGTGTGTGTGTGTGACTAAGCAGACGACAGCTGGGAATATTCAAATCATGTTTGCTGCTGCCAATGCTACACACACACACACACACACACACACACACACACACAGAAACACACACTGTGCTGCTGTCTAAGAACTGTCTTGAGGATTAAATACAAATTGCACATTAATGTCCCAGATTTAGGCAGAGAGAGAGAAGAGAGGGAGGAGAGAGAGGGAGAGGAGATGAACAGGTGAAGAAAAGATGGATGAGCGGAGGTGTGGACGGATTAAACAGAGAGAGTTCAGTTCAGGCTCTGGTCACATCAGGAAAGTCAAACAGTGAAAGTCCTCGCTGAACATCAGCTCCTAGAAACTCAGCGACACAGAAACTTCTCACAGGAAGCACAGAGCTGACCACCATCTTGTTTTTTAGCAGAACCATAAGTTATGATCTAATTCTTGGTAAGAAAGTGTAAAAGTATATTTCCCAAAATGTTGAACTGCTCCTTTAATGCAGACAGAGCGAGGCGGTGCGGTGCTGCCAAGGAATTTTAAAGCTGCACAGTTTCCAGGGAGAAACCGGCTTCAACACAAACACACATACAAGTGTGTGTCTTTGTCTAACTTCAAACTTCCTTCCCTTTTTAATTCATTCATTCTTCTTCTTCTTCCCTGTTCTTTTTTTCCTCCTGGATCCATCCCTCCATCCCTCCTTCCCTCCTTCCCTCCTTCCTTCCTGCTTTCCTCCCCCCTCCCTCCTTTTGTCCTCGACTTTACCTCTCGCTCCTCCTCCTCCACCACCATGTTTTACTTTTCGCTCGACGCCTCCAGAACCACACAATCACAAATGTGTGTGTGTGTGTCTGTGTGTGTGTGGAGAAAAAGGGGTTGTTACTGGATGACTGGTTGCCGTGGTAACTGCGCTGCAGTATCAGTGTGTAAATGTGTGCACTGTGTGTGTCTGTATGTGTGTGATGGGGTTTCTGTCCCACTGCTTGAAGTGGCTGCACAAACTGAAAGGACAGAGGGAGGACACACACACACACACACACACACACACACACACACACACACACACACACACACACACACACACACACACTCTCCGGCCTTGTTTCATTCAGTCTGACTGAGTCTGAAAAGAGTGAAGCCGTCTGAGGGAGACAGAATAAAAGCCCTCGTTATGACTCGCTGCCTTCAAAATAAAAGCCCTTCATTAAGAAATGATCTAATCTGTGTTTCTGTTGTTGGTGAAAACCATGTGTCGAAATATTATTTATTACAACATCAAAAGCTGTGATGGATGCTTTTATTTTGAAGGCAGCATATTCCTACATTGCTTTTATTTTCTTACAGCCAATGCTGTTACAACATCTGAGCAAAAGCAAACAGTTTTGTGCTTACTGGATAATCTGAGTAAATGTGTGTGATGTGTGTTTAAATCTGAGTTTCGCTCAGTACGACAACACTCCTTCAGTCGCACCGGCGCCCCGACAAGCCCTCTGCTGTCTCTGCTTTTCGTCTGCTCTCCGCTGTCATTGTGTCAGAGCCTGACGCTCTTATCTGTTACTTCAAAGAGTGTGTGTGTGGTAAAAATAGCCCCCGCCGCCACCGAACGTGTGATAAGTTTAAATCCGCAGTCCTTAACTCAATGCAAGCGCACAAAAGAGTTTCTGAGAGGATCATGGCAAATTCAGAGTCTGTTCGACACAACGAAGGGCAAAAAAAATTTACTTTGGCTGACTGTTGCAGTTCCAGGGCTTTAAACACAAACCACATTTAGCTGAAAGCACCAAATATTAAAGCTTCAAAGAGACTGAACTCACTGTCACAACACTTCAGACTGAAAATTACAACTTAAAGATGCTTGTTTAAACATAATCAATCTGGATATGTAAAGGATAACTTGAACCTAGGCCTTGTCTTCCCATGTTTCTGAATGTAAATGAATGATAGGGACAAAAATCCATCGCGAACGGCTGCTGCAATCCAATTAGCAACTGTCCACCTAAAAAGACGTCCACTAAAGTTGTTGTTTTTGCAACTGACAGGCTCCAGATTGTTATTCTAAGTGTCTGACACTAGGATTCTTACAGAGTCAGACCTTTTTATTAAAGAGTAAGATCTAGACCTAGATACACAGCAGAAAACTGATGGACGAATTAACCATTTAAATAAAAATTAATGGATTTAAGTTCATTATGTTTTTGCTAAAACTGACACTTGCCTATGTTGAGTTGTTGAGCTAAAAGTGTTATACATGATGTTACCTGGCAGGTAAGACAAAATATTCAGAACTTTGGTGACTAAAAATCTATTTTCATTGTTTCTGTCCAAGACTAAAACAATCATCTAACGTCATCTCACCTGTTTTCCATCCAGTGTGTACAGCCTCTTCACAGCCCCAGAGTCCAGCTTGATGGCCTCTGTGATGTCGGCCAGCACTTGTTCAAAGGAGTGCGCTGTCTTTTTGTTCAGCAGGATCCTCACGGCCTTGCGAGGCTTCACGCCGCTCCTGATCACCGTCACCAGCTTGGGCTTGATGAAGTCTTTGCTCTCCCTGCCCTCTCGACCTTCGGGACGATCTTTGGAGGTAGCGCCGGTGCTCGCTGACACGCCGGTGGACACCGTGGTGGACCGGGTCGAGCTCGCCGCGCCGGTCCCGGCGCCTGCTCCGGGCTTCCAGCTTGGGATGGAGATCTTGGTGTAGTCGACCTTTCGGTAAGGCTCGTTGGAGGCGCAAACATAGCACTCACCTGGGCAAAGACAGGGTAGGAAAAACAAGTTGAATCAAGTTCATTTTATTTATATAACCCAAGTTTACAAAACCTTTCAATGGGAAAAAACTATGGAAGAAAACTGGAAAGGGCAACTGAATAGGTATCTGGGACCGAGAGACAAAAGTGAAGGAAAAGTTACATTAAGCTGCGTATCCAAGAGAATACTGTAAAAAGCTTAATAGTGAATTTTAAAAATACCCAAAAGAGCTTTAATTTACAACGTTAATTTAAAATAATTCAGTTTAATCTTCACCATTTAAGAAATGGTGCCTTCAAGGACATCCTTTTAATTTATCTTCCCAACAGTTTTAATTCACTGTTCAAATATGCACTGCTTTATGGCCATGGTCCTTAAAATCTTTTAGTGTCCTTAAACACATCACTAAGAAGACTCTACTAATTAAAAACATGAGTGATGTTATGGCTGTATCCTTTTCTAAGAGTTGAGTTCAGGGTCAAAGGTTGCTGGATGATGACTGCAGTCAAATGAGGTGGTGTAACATGAGCCGTGTTCATTGACAGTGGATGGAGTGAAGGTGACAGCAGATGTCAGATGTCAGCTTCACTCTGTCTCCCTCTCTAAGCTGCACACTCTGCTGCTAACGTGAGGTTGAAAACCGAACAGCATGTCGCTCAGGAAAGAGTCAGCGTCCTCACCAGCTGACAGTCAGAGCTATTTACTGCTACTGCTCTAAAATATAAGAGCAGACTTTTTATTTTATGCTAAGTTAGCACTGTTTTGTTTTTTAGCTCGTTAGCTTAGCTTGCCACGTCTCTCTACAGTACCTTAAGGTCACCAATGGTTCTCCAACACACTTGGAAAGGGAGCAGTGAGGGGAGGGGTATTCACTTTGCTGCAATCTGCGACCTCACCACTAGATGTCACTAAATCCTCCACACTTGGTCCTTTAACTGATTCATTTTTTTGTCAGAACAATATAAAGTCGTCTAATGTCTTGGTTTCTATTTTAGCAACAGTCCATAATCAAAATTTAAATCGTGTGTGACAAGGAAAAGCACCAAATCCTCAAATCTAAGACGCTGGAAAAATTACTGAAATTACTTCTGTCAATCGATTAACTGATTAATCAAATAATTGTTGCATAATTGCTGTTTAATAAATTAAACTGCAGCCTCTCACATGTGCAGTCGCCTACAGCCACTCTCCTGTTTTACCTTATATGGTTAAAACCTTCTACTGTCTCTCTCCTTCAGTCTGACTATCCCTCTCTCTACCTTTCTATATCTCGTGGCAGAGCTCACTGATCTAACACACACCTTTCTCCCTATTTTTTTACACACACACAAACATGTCTTCTACTGTATCTGTCAAAAACACACCTTTCCTTCTTTCTATTTTATCCCTATTCACACACTCTGCATCTCTCTGTCTCTCTCTCTCCAGGTATTTGTGTTTGACCTTGTCTCGCCATGTGCTGACTTTCGCTTTGCAATTCAAACCAGCTGGACAGGATTGCTCTGGGTTTTTATTCAAATACCTGACTGACTAAACACAAAACACCTCCCTGTCTGTCAGAGGTTCCAGGTTCAGCTCCTGCCAAAGGCCACGACAGGACAGATATTTATGATTTGTTTGTGCAACATTTTAATATTTTATATCTGTTATTTCTACACCCTGTTTCAGAGCTGCTTAAACCTGAGCTGCTATTAACATCCTCTAATATTTAGTGCTTAAATGATTCATGTTTTAATCAGTTAGATGATCAGAAAATGAACTTAAATTTGTGGGTTTCAATTTCTAAAATGTCTGTTTTTCTGTTTTTTATCACTGAGAATTGATTATCTTTGGGTGTTGGACCATTACAGACAAACAAAGACATATAAAGACCTCACCTTTCAAGATTTTCTGACCAAAAAAAAGCAAAACAGAGGCCTAGAAACTGGACTTCCTACTCAAAAGTACAGGTATGATATCTCAAGTCCCAGTTCCTGTCCCAGCTGCCCACAAGATAAATATTAGTTTTAAAACACTTAAAAGTTCAATACTCTGCAGAACATATTTCACTGTCACGTCAGTCTGTTACTATTGGTTGGTTTAAGTCAAACAAAACTCACTACTCTACTGTGAGCTTCCATGTTTTTTCCACTTGTGCAGCTAAAATGAACAAAGAAGTCGTGAATGACGAGTTTCCGACTTTCGACTCGTAGCTTTAGGACGTCACGGGCAGCTCTGTTTGTCGTTTGTTCATTCCACCGAGCGCTTAAGAGTGATGCATCTGTCTTTTAGTGCATCTCTGGCTGAGCAGCTTCCTGGCACTAACACTCATTAGTGGACATTACAACTAGTCACACATCAATACTGATGATAAGTGATGTTACTCAGCCACTGGCCTGTTTCAGGCTAAATGACTTCAGACAACAGAGGAAGAGCAGACGGACTGGAGGTCAGAGATGTTGTTTGATTTTAAAGAAATACAATTGTCTGGGGGTATGTTTAGATGTGGAAGATTGGTGATTTAAAAGTTGATTTGTTCTCCAACCCCTCTGGATTTAACTGGGTGGAGGTTTTTTGGGATTTATTATGTCCTGGAACATTAGCTGATGAGGTAGAAAAGCCTTTTTTCTTCACATTTGTGACCATAAACTGTGTAGCTGCTGGTCGGTCGGATGGTTTGGTTGCTGTTTAGTGTTTAAGACGTCTCTGTATTGATTAAGCACTAATTATCCTGCTGTTGATGTACACAGAAATAAATAATTCAAGTGTGCTTGCAAAGCAAAGACAGACAGAGAGGAAAGAACCAGTGAGGAAGTTTAAGGAGGACAAGTCAGTTGACACACCGATCGATGAAGGAAGTGACAGACTGATAATTGACTCTTACGTAATGTTACAGTAGATCAGAAGTCCATTTATATGTATGAGAGATAATTTGTGTAGAGTGACATCAATGGGAAACAGTCTTGCCGGCAGCAGAGACAAGGGAATAATGTGTTTTCTCCTGTCATAAAAAAAGAATGTGATGAGCTATTTTGGCTTTTAATCCACAATAAACTGTCTTACTCATGGTAATGGGTATATATTAGGAACTCAGATGGTTATAAAAAAAAGATATCAGAAATAGATTGGGCTTTATAAAACTAATGCCAGTCTATTAAAAAATGCCGGAATCAGGCTTAATCCCGATCCTAATGATCAGCTTCAGACATTTCCTATTAACCACAGTGACTATGAATCTTGCAAGCTCATCAGACATGGTCAGTGTGGAGAGCTAGTAAAAAATGTTGTGCATTTATTTTGCATTAAAACATATTTCGTAAGCAGTTTTCTGCCCAGTGTGTGCCGTCACTGCATTGGAGATATTTGGAAGGAATATTTGGAGTTTTTGGGGAAGTATGGTTATTCCCTAAATAAGAAAGATGAGACTTGTGGTTTTGTGGCCAGTAGATGACCTCCAGCTAGCTGTAGTTTTATGTTTTGCATACAGATACAGAGAGTGGTATCAATCCTCTCATCTAACTGGCAGCATGGAAGCAGCATGGAAGCACTGCCCCCTAAACAACACTGAGTCAGTCGAGCCAACCCTCGGTCAACTCATTCTGGCAGCACAATGAGTTGAAGCATCTGCCTGAAATGCAGACTCTGAGTTGACTGAATATCCTGACATGGGTGCAGAACCTAGTATTTCCCCTAAAAACAGAACAATTTCTTTGAGTCAGACATGAGAGAGAGTTGTGAGTCTTACCCTCCACCAGCTCGTCCATACTTGTGATCTTCTTGCTGCCATCTATGGTGTAGATCGTGCGCACCCCTTGTGGCAGATGGAGGTTATCCGCCAACGAGCGCGTCAGCTCCATCAACAGTGCATCATAGGAACGAAACCGATCACTGGAAACAGCGTACACAAGACCCTTGAAGTACCGGTCTCCGTTGCGGTAGAACCTGACCTTTTTGGCTCGTTTCTCTGAAGTGAGCGCCTGCAGGGTTCGGGTCCGGTAGTAGCTGCAGTTGGCGCTGTGGGCAGGGCTGGGAACCAGGCTGCTGCCCCTGGAGCTGGGCCCAGACCCCCCACCGCCAGCACTGCTTGTGGAGTCATCTCTCTTGGCCCGGGTGGAGCGTCCCCGGCGAACCTTGTCGCGTTCGTCAAAGTGCTCCAGCTCAAGGGTCTTACTCAGAGACATGGTGAATACTGGTCCAGTAGTGTCCAACAGAGTCCCTGCTACATAAGATTCATCTTCCAACAGCGGTAAATGTGACTTTTATCAGGTTTGTTGAAATCACTGCTTGTCACAGCGAGAATAACTTGACTCTAGTTTTAAGAACTTGCTGTGTAGTCCCAGTAAAATTGGTTGTAAGCTTGGCGACTTCTTTGTAGAACCAGTGACAAGTATTTTTTCTAGTACCGGGATATTTTTGTAATCCCAAAAGAGTGATGTAGAACTATTAGGCTTTTTGATGTCGTACTCCTGGAGTGTCAAAATTCAGGCACAATCCCAACTGAAGAACCAGTAAGAAGATGGGGTAGACCCAGAAACTTGACTTTGTTTTTTGGTTACCTGCTTCTTGTCCTGGATGTAGTCAATTAAATTGACTTAAATCTTTGTAATCCAGGTACAATTCCAAAAAAAGATGACAGATTATCTCTAGATCAGGTAATCCTGTTTAAATCCAGCAGTATGCTACTCAGACTTCATTTTTAACAACGAACACAGCTAAAGTGGTACTGTCAGAACTCAAAACAGTCCCTTCCCTACTAATAGAAACCTAAAATTCAGGTATTCAGTAGATGTTCTAAACCAGAAATATACAATCTAGATGCACACTAATCATGTTAGTAGAACTAAACCTCATTTAAAGTAATTGAGTCCCAGTGTATGCAATTGGACAGAGGTTTCCCTGCACCTCATTTCAAGCTCAGCCAGTCTGTTCCACAGTTTTCCCGACAAAGGTCAACCCTCTGCTCTGTGATTTGGCCGATCGAGTCCTCACAGTAACCTTCTTGCAGTCTCAGTAACCCAGCTGTAACCTCACTGTCCTGGCTTTAAACCTAGTACACTGTCCTGTAGACCTGGTACAAGCACGATGAGTCTTAGCGGACCAGCTGGGGTGTCGTCCTTGTAATCCGGTTCATTTGGGGGGGGTTTGTCCCGGTCACACTTGGCGTCCTTAACATCCCTCCATCGCTGACCAAAAAAGAAAGAAAAGAGATGAGAATCACATGGTTTACTGACAGATCTCCCTGTCATCCTGAGATGCAGCAGCCAGCACAGTCAGCCTTCAGTTATCTCTCCAGGTGCAGAGAGGGATCAGGATTTATGCTGAATTCAGTCAGTCTCTGCGTTTAATTAAGGACGAATTTTTCAGCACAGTACCACAGAGAATGGGCTTTCGCTTGGAAATCATTATCACCCCTGCCTCTCCTAGCGTTTGCATGCACAGTCTGTAGAAATTCCTGATAAATAAAACATGCAAAAGAGGCTGCAGGTGAAATATAGTCACCATATTTTAGTGAAATTAAATTTCCTGCGAGGCCAGAGAGGAATCATTGATTTCCAGTCAAATTAAATGTATCTGAAGCCCAGAACAAAATGTGAGGGTGTAGATGAAATGATTGTGAAACCTGTGCTGTGTTTGTCTCTCTCTTCATCAGTCAACGAATTGACTTTATCCATCTATCCGCCCCAACACTGCTAAGCTGTGCTGACAGCGCCATTCAAACACACACACATACACACACACTGAGAGGGAGGCACCTACCAATAATGCCGTGAAACCGGTTTGTTGCTATGGAGGCTTTCTCCTCTTCTCCCCCCACCACCGGTGCCGTGTTCCGGTCTGTTCCCGTGGATCGTCGAGCGGGTCCGTGCTACGACTGAGTCCGACCCCGGTCCAGGCCGGTGCGCTAACCCGGGATGCGGGGATGCAGCGGCGGCGGCGGGCAGGCTACACCGGCGGAGGACCGGGATGCACCGAGACAGACGGCGGACAGCAGCATGGCCGCTGCAGCAGAGAGGAGGAGAGACCGGCTGAACACCCCCTCCCCTCACCTCCCCTCCTCAGCCGTACGTGATGACAACGTCCCTCCCTCTCTCCCTCTCTCTCTCCAGCTCTTTATCTACCTCGCTCTACCGTCTCACGCTGCTCAGTCTTTTGTCTGGTTCTCTCTGAAATTCAGATTCACTTAGTTTTATTGTCTTGACTGTTGCATCAGGCAACATATTCAAGCCCATCATTACACAGCACAGCCACGTTTAAACAGCGTGAAGAACAGCGTTATTTCTACTGAAACCTTCACTGACTGTGAAGATGAAGGGTTAGTAATGAAATATCGCTCACAGGAGGAGTTACAGTCCTCACTGCCACTCCCATTTTATACCGTAAATAGATGGGTTACTGAATGGGGGCCCGAGTGGTTCAGGAGGCCCCTGGACCAGAGTCTCAGTTGGTTTTGGTTGTTTGTTGTTGTTGTTGTTAAAACAGTCAAAAAGATGCAAAACGACCACAAAGAGACAAAACTGTTGTAAGACTTTGCACATTAGGAAGCTGTGATTAGTATTTTTCTGGTTTTTGATGTTTTAAAGCTCAGACGATAAAATTCTTCTAACTCTCTCATGACAGTAAAGAAGATCTCTCAAAATGTCCAACTATTCATATTTGCTTAATTGGCGTGACCATACTGACAGTTGTCACCAAAACAGGTTTTAAAAGGTTTACGGTGTCATGTTCGATAGTTAAATACAGGTCATATACCTCATTTCACAATCCAAATGATGGCTTTTGATTTGTGTGAACTGGAATGATATTACTACCATGTGATGTATTAACATACAACACAGATGAAGAGAAAACATCTGAATTAACTGAAGTTCTTTGATGCTAAATTCACTGATCTTTTCCAAAGGAAATTCTCCTGTGCAACAGCTCCACCAGCAGGAGAACAGAGAACCACCAATACAGCCTGGAGGAGGAGGAGAAGTGAAGAGGAGAAGGAAGGCAGGCAGGGTTAGGGTTAGGGTTCTCTCTCTGTGTTTACGAACTTGTGAACATAAACTAAAGCACTAGTAGTACTGCTACTTCTGCCTCTGTTAGTATTAATAATACTGCACTGTGCTATTAATATTGGCTCTACAGCTTCTGGTACTGATGATATCACTTCCTCTGCTGCTGTTGCTCAGACCAGTGATTGTAACAACACTATACAGACTTGCAAAGTGATTAAGAGCCAAGACTAATAAATAAGTAATGATAAATTACTATAATGGTTAAAGTAATAAATAATTCTCCTGCATTAGTGAGATAAATATTTGATGAAGCTAAATGTTTGTTAAGGGCGTGGCTGTCCATGTTACTGTTGTCGGTTTTACCTTTACGCATCGGTACCGTGTGGCTCGGACGATAAATCAGCCGATTATCGCAGATATTCTGGTATCAGTGTACATGTCGACTAATAATAACAAAACACTGCAGCACAGAACCTCATTTTACCTGTTGTTCATATTTAAAAAACTCAATAACCCAAGAGCACCTGTCAAATTATAACCGTGCTCTGTTATTATATTTCACCGTTAAGGCAGCTGTAACCTCGTCTCTTTCTTCTTTTGTAGGCTGTTTTTTGTGCTTCTGGATGAAGAGGCTCCACCCTCCCTCAGTGTGCTGGGGGGGTGGGAGGTGACAGCTGGGACTCGAGGCAGCCAGACTGCCCCACCCTTCACTGTCAGCCAAACCACTGAACCATTCATCCAGATATGACAAGGTGGGCCAGCCATTATGTTGTAGTGAACATGAACTGATGCACATAATACTGTCTGATGCATGACAAAGGCAAGGACATTAGGTTACGAACACAATGTAAATATTCAAGTGGTAATTCAAAAAGTTTTGAATGAGGGAGTTTTTCATATTCTCAGCTGAGGTTAAAAGGTTTTGGTTTCTTACTGTTTATTTTGTATCTACAAAATGTTGAAGATTAATAAGACACGATGAAACAGATTCAAATCAGACAAAAAACAGTCCCACGCTGGTCAAAGACAATATCAAAGGATCCGCTGTTAAAGGAATAGTTCAACAGAAGTCTGTACGCAAAATATGAACCTTGATCCAGGAAACTTTAGGTTAGCTCAGCACATACCTAGCAGAGCTCTAAACACAACTTTAAGGTCACTAATTCCTACAGAAACTAAGTGACTACAAACTAAGTGAAAGTAAGTGCCAAGAAGTAACAAAAAAATTCCCACCACAGTTTCCCAGAACCCCAAGTGTCACTATTATTTTTTCCAACCAACAGTTGAAAACCTGCAACCCCAGGGTTTGGGGATCATTTGAATGCAGTGAGAGGTTGTCTATGCTAGCTGACAAAATGATGCAGAGGAATGAGTGTGAAGTTCAACAGCAGGATACAGGGGCTCGTTGAACTTTGTTTTGAAGGTATGGAGGCGAATCAGACTTTCAGAGGAAACTCTGTAGAAGGACAGAGTGCCAGCCGGCCAATCTAGATACACCCCCACCCGACTGGAGCGCCATCCAGATGAGGACACATCTACTTTCTCATTGTTGTGCTGAATGTAGTAACCATCATTAGAGCAAACCAGACACCAAGACTTATCATTGTGTCCCATCTTTAAATCATCCATACTCCCTGTCTTTTCAGATCCTCGGTACATGACTCCAATGCGTAAAGGTCCGAACATCTCCACGTCCCAGTAGCAGCGCCCATCTAGACCCTGTTCACACAGCACTTGTGCAGAGTTATCAAACCTCTCTGGCTGATGGGAATATGGCTGCTCCTGTTCCACCCAGGTCACCTGTCTCTTATCATCAGAGAGATGGAGGTTCTTGTGGGCTGTGTAGGGGTTTACAGTGAGTTCACAGGCATCTGGAGGTAAGAAAACACATTATTACAACAGATGTTGAACCATTTTTGCAGGTGACACAGAAGCTAGGGAATCAACCCCATAGAGCTCAGAGGTTCAGCTCATACTTACATTTCTTAAAGCCTGGTTTAATCCTGTGACTTCCACCATGTTCAACACTGTGGAGAAAAATACTTTTTAAATCAAATGTAGCATTTACCACATTTGACTTCACAATTTTTTGGTGTGATATTACACTCACATCTTCACACACACTTGTAACAGGAGAGACAATAATATAGTATAGTATGCTTCCATTACTTGAGTATGCTGAGTCTGTATTGTGGATCATTCCTGAGCTCAGAGAGAAGCGTCACTCCTGTGTCTCCTGGATGGTTGTAGCTCAGATCCAACTCTACCAGATGGGAGGGGTTGAACTGTAGAGCCGAGGCCAGAAAAACACAGCTTGTCTCTGTGACCAGACAACCTGACAACCTACGAAAACACAATGTTTCGTATCATCAGCAAACAGGTTTCAGATACATTTAATGAAAAGTGCAGCCTAGCAACAACTTAGTTAGTATACAGCATAGCTCACACTTTCTTTTAACTTCAAGCTTTTTATACCTTTGTACTTTGTAACTGTACCTCAGTGTTTCCAGTCTGCAGTACTGGCTCGACAGTCCGTCACAGAGCAGCTCCACTCCTGAATCTTCCAGGTCATTGTTGCTCAGGTCCAGATCTCTTAGAGACGAGTAGGGGAACTTAAGAGCAGAAGCCAGGTGCTCAATCCACTCTGCGGTCAGTTTGCAGTCTGCTAGTCTAGAGGTGAACATTAGGGTTTAGATGTAATAGGAAACCAACAGATTTGTTCACAGATAAATAAATATACTGTACCTATGAATAATGATTGTTAAACATTTTAGATTCAGAGAAATAGAGACAAACCTGCTATTCTTGGTTAGAACTCAAGTGTGGGCATTTGAAACTTTAGCTCTCAGATGTCTCAAATGAGACAAAACAATTCATTTCAAACATACCCTGACCTTTACATATCATAGGCAGAACACCTTACTATTCAAGAAAAAAAAGTAGAGGATTTGTTTTCTAATATGTAACTCAACATGTTACAATTTTGTTGAAAAAGTAAACTTACTTTGCCTTTTTGCTGATCCTTACTGCTGGTATCAGCCTCCTTCTGCCTTCCTCTGATGTGTTGTAACTCTTCAAGTCCAATATTTCCAGATCATTCTTCGATACCTGTAGCATGTAGGCCAGTGCAGAGCAGTGCAGGGGAGTCAGCTCTGTTTTTGTACGATCTGACAGTTTGAGATATTCCTGAATCTCATCTTTGACTTTATGGTCTCTCATTTCAACCATGGACTGAAAGAGGTTGATGCAACTGTCTGGACAGAGGTCCTTCCTTCGGATGGACCTGAGGTGAGTCAAGATCTTCTTGTTGATATCTGGGCTATGGTCTGGTGACGTCAGCAGACCTTGAAGGACTCTGCGGTTGGATTCAACCATAAGGCCAAGAAGGAAATGCAAGAAGAAGTCCAGGTGGCTGTTCTTCTTCTCCAGCACTTTGTCAACTGTCATCTTCAGAAGATCGAGTAAGGTATGTTCTTTTTCCTTCAGATTGAGGAAGTTGCTGAGCTCTGCTGTATTCTTGTTTGTGAAGCAGTCATAGACGTAGAGAGCTGCGAAGAACTCCTGTATGGTCAGATGGACAAAGAAGAAAACCTTTCTCTGGGAAAAGACTTCTTCCTCCCTAAGAACTGTGGTGCAAAATCCAGAGTAGATAGATGCTTCTTTTATGTCAATGCCACATTCTTCCAGGTCTTCTTTGTAGAAGATGAGGCTGTTTTTCTGCAGCTGAACAAAAGCAAGCTTGCCCAGTTTCAGAAGAAATTCTCTGTGTGTTTCATAGAGGATCTCTTTGCTTTTCTCAGTCTTCTCATCATATTTTCTGCTTCTGCGTTTTGTCTGAACGAACAGGAAATGTGCCATCATTTCTGTCAGAGTTTGAGGAATTTCAGCTTTTTCATCTCCCCTGAAGACTTCCTGGAATAACATGGCAGAAATCCAGCAGAAGATCGGAATCTGACACATGATGTCAAGGATTTGTGAAGAGCAAATTTGTGAAATGATCCTCTCAGCAAGACTCAAGTCATCATTAAATCTTCTTTTGAAGTATTCCTCTTTTTGTGGGTCATTGAACCCTCTTATCTCTGTCACCAGGTCAACATACTTTGCTGGGATCTGACTGGCTGCTGCTGGACGGGAAGTTATCCAGAGTTTTGCATCAGGAAGAAGGTTACCCTTGATGAGGTTTGCTAGGAGATTATCCAAAGATGTTACTTCACTGACCGACGACACCGTCTTAATGTTCTCAAAGTCCAGTTGAAGTCTGCTTTCATCCAGCCGTCCAGGATCACTATGACCCTGGTTTTGAAGTAATCCTCTGAATCTTTCAAATTTCGGAGTGCAGGATGGAATTTAGTCAGGAGCTTGTGAAAGCTTTTGTCACCTCTAATCAAATTCATCTCTCGGAAAGTAAGACAGAAAACAAAATCAGTATCTTTGTTTGTTTTCTCATCAGCCCAGTCCAGAATGAATTTGTGCACAGCAAATGATTTTCCAATGCCTGCAATGCCCATTGTCAGGACTGTTCTGTGGGGTTTCTCTTGGTCACGCAAAGATTCAAAGATGTCACAGAGGCTGACTGAATGTTCAGAGGATTGCTTCATTTTCAGTTTACGTTTAAGGTCCCGGAATTCATGCTCTTTATGTGGCCCTCCGCTCTCGCCAGTGGTGATGTAGAGTTCTGTGTAGATACTGTTCAGTAAAGTCTGTTGGTCACCATGATCTTCATACGTCAAACTTGATTTACTTCTCATTGCCTCTTTAAAATTCTTCTTTGCTTTCGAAAGATGGTTGTCACCTGAAAATGCATGGTTCAAAATTCCAATAATACCTGTGTAGTTAAATAATTTTAGCTAGGTGATGTGAAACCACAAAATCCAAACACAAAAACAAACTTACTGGTGTATTCCTCGGTATCTCTCTGGTGTTCAGGATCTTTTCCATGTTTGTTTCCACATTTGGGGCAGAGGTAGTTTACTGGTGAATCTGACTGGGACCAGTGTTCACAGATTAAATCTTCCTTACACACTGAATAGCTGGACGCCTCTTCAGTCAGCTGGCTGTAGGATGATCAACAAATTTCACATTATTCTTGCCTGGTGTGCATATCAGTAACAGAACATACAAGCTGAAAATGTTTCAGTTGACAGCTCATCTAAATTTGAGGAGTCCTGAAACTCTACTGTGACACTATTAAATGAGAAAACCTGGAGAAGAAATGTCATTTAGTCTACAATAAACATTAAAATTACCTTTGTTTTTCCAAAAGAGGAAAATTTAAGGGCTGGTACTTGGAAGCATCACTCTTATAAGAGGCATTGCTGGGACCAGTGGACTTGGCTGGACTAGTCTGTGAACTAAGAGAAGAAAATGTTATATCTCCTGGCAAGTTCTTCTGACCCCTCCAGGGTCCCTAAAAGTGCAAACAGTTGGTTAATAACACGTTCACTGTTCTGCAAGCAAGATGGAATTGCTCCTCTTGAGCTTGAGGTCCAGTAGTTGGTCAAAGTCCCCTTCCCAGAACCCACAAGTTTAAAAAAGCAGAAGTTTGATAGTAGGTATAGTAGCCCTTCACTGCAGCATACACTAGTTCCTTTTTTTCCCTTTTTAACAAAAATAACAATCACCATCCTGGTCTGACAGTTTATAGGCACTGTCCCAAACCTCCATGACATGACACTGAGGTGGTCTGTCGAGCAAAACAGTCTGACAATGTCCAGAGCCTTCAGCATCTCAGGGCGAACCTTAATCCACCAGTGGTGCCTCTCCACTGCAAAGATTTATGCAGCCAACCCTAACCCTAACCCTGATACTTAGGACTGATCTGAGATTTTGTCCACTTAATTGATATCAACACATTATACTTAGGTGAAGATTATATAAAGATAAGTGTGTATAATCACTGGGTAAAAGTTATTACACTGAGAATATAAGTGAGCAATATATTTTACTATTCCATATAATAAAAGTTTTAGTTGAATGCACCAAAAACATGATCAAAAGGTAAGCTTTCTCTTTCAATAAAATACACCAAAATATACAGTACAGAATATGTGATGGAAAAAATAGAGGTTTCTGAGGAAAGCAGCATCTTATACAGTCAAATAATGACACCTGCTGGACAATTTATGGTGTTGAGTTTGTTTGTCAGGATGAAATCCAGTGATGACCATAACAAAACTGTAAGAGGGATTCTGATTCTGAAGCATCTTGGTTTTTATCTCCGTAGACTTTTCTTGTTATTCTGTCTTGTTCATAACACCACAACCTGCCAATCTAAACCAAACACTGTATTACCTGGTTGACGGCTCACTGCAGGAACTGTCTGGGAGCTCAAAGGACTTATCAGACATCAGAGAGTCAGGTCGCTTCCTCTTGTTATCAGCCATTTCTGCAGAAAAAGAGAAAGCAAAAGAACTTTTTTTTTATGATAATATAATCCTTTAGTGCTACTGTGGGGAAATTTTCAGTAGGTTTGTAGGTTTAAGTAAATTTGCTTATACAGAATGACCCGTTACAGAATAATCTATCATATTACATCTGAATTGACTGGTTCATTATATTTTGTATCAATTAATTAACATGAATCTGAGAAGTAACTAGTAACTGAAGTTGTCAGATAAATGTAGTGGAGTAAAAAGAACAACATTTCTCTCTGAGATGTTGTGCAGTAGAAGTACAAAGAGGCATCAAATACAAAAAACTCAAGTACAGTAAAAGATATGTCAAAATCATACTTAAGTGCCATACTTGAGTAAATCTACTTAGTGACATTTCATAAGCAAAACCATTAATTATAAAAGGTTGGGCCTAACCCACTGTAGCCTACACACAGAGTGGATATGTAACAGTAAGAATAGCAAGCAAGAGCTGGCTCAGCACATTCCGTGCACCATGAGTCAACTTTTGTGGCTCCACCTCCAATTCTCCATCATTACTATTGCAGATGCTCTTGCACTGTAATGGAAAAAATTATCTGAAACAACTCTGTTTCACTAAAGCTAGACCCATGACGGAAAATAGATGCCAAGTGAAAAGGTGGGGTCATCAAACATCAAAGGAAGTTGGCAAGTTGTTCCCTCTTATGTGTGGGAGTTGTAGTGGCAGAGCAGAAAACAAAAACCAGCCTTGACTGGAGTGAGAGACCACAGACCCATCTCACCTCAGGATGACAGGGTGGTCAGTTTTTCAGAGGTGGTGTAGGGGCCACAATGGAGCGAAGGTTTGACCTCAGCTTGAAGGTAGGAAGAACTTGACCTCACTGCTCCTGGTTATAGACTTTACTGCTGTGATATTTAATTCATTCAATTTTAAGGCATTTGTACTTGAGTATTTCTATTTTATGCTACTTTATACTTTCACTCCACTACATTTACTTGACAGAGTAGTTACTGGTTGCATTTAAGAGCTACAACACTAACATGCTGCTTACGCACCAAAGTATTCATAACCTAATAGGACAAGATGTGATATATAATAATATATCAGTCTGAGGGGCAAAGCCTTGCTGCTGATATTGAGTGCACTTACAGGACTATTACTACACAGTATGATTACGAGTTTGGACACTTTAAAATGGCAGATTTTAAGCGAATATATTCAAAACAATACGTGTATTTTGCTGCACAATAAAAAAAGATATATATGAAAAAGTGAATATTTTAGATACCCGAGAAAAATTAGAGGCAGAACAATGAACGGGTCGTCTGAATGGCGCGTTTTTCAAAAAGCAAACTTACTTTCAGTTTTGGTTCGGACTGGAGGGCGGAGAGGTCGATCCACCAATAATTATACTGTTGTTTAATATAGAAATGTTGATGAAGGACTTTAAGTATTTTTACATCATGTTATTGCTACTGTTACTTTTTCTCGAGGATCTGAATTCGTCCTCCACATGTGAAGAGCTGACTGAAGACAAGAGGAGCTGGTGAGTCAAACCACACCACATTCACAGACAGACTCCCGAAAAAAGATAAAATTACAGCTTTCTTCCCTTTGAACTGGGAAAACCCCACAGTTAGAGAAATGACGTGGCTTAACTGTGGGAGTCCATGCTGCAGTTATTTCCTGATAAGCAGGAAATAATCAGCAGCACATTTTCTGTTCAGGAACAGAAAATGTGCTGCTGATTATTTCCTGTTAGTTACTGGTTGCATTTAAGAGCTACAACACTACAACACAACATTTCCTGTTATTTCCTGTTTCTATTTATTTCCTGTTCCTATATAGGAACAGAAAATGTGCTGCTGATTATTTCCTGCTTATCAGGAAATAACTGCAGCATGCATATATATATATATATATATATATATATATATATATATATATATATATATATATATATTAAAACTAAACTATATTAAAAAGAAACTGTATATATATATATGCAGCATGCATATATATATATATATATATATATATATATTAAAGCTAAACTATATTAAAAAGAAACTATATATATATATATATATATATATATGCAGCATGCATATATATATATATATGTGTGTGTGTGTGTGTGTGTGTGTGTGTCATGAGTTAAATGGACCAAGACTTCGTCCTCATTGTTGCAACATGTGCATTTTGAAGAAATGCTAGATTTAAATGTGTTTAATAAGGTGCTGCAAGGGTAACATATGTTTAATGCCATACACAGATGCCACATCATCATTTCTACACGTTGACACGCTTCAGGCTGAACAAAGGAAGTTCATTAAAATGTAGATGTTAGATCAAAAAAGAGTTTGTCTTTCTACAGTCTGTACTTTATCTCTTATCAAATTAAGAGACTAACTTTTAGGTTCAGTAAAGTTGTTTGAATTGTTTGTAGTTAAACTTTATACATGACAAACCAGTCCAGCCTATATTTTTAGCAATAGTAGTTTTGAATGACAGTTAGCTCACTGTACTTCCTTAAATATCTCAACCAGAATCCAGACAATAAAGGGAAAAGAGCAAAATTTCCAAATACGAACAAAACGAAAAAAAAGGAGGAAAGCTGTGGGAATGTGGAAAAGATTGACTTGTTCTTGATTTGCTCGAAAAAAGAAACTGTATTTAACTAAAACAAGCCTGTTTTAATGTAAAACAGAATGTTTCCGTTGATTCAGCTTCATTGTTTTAATTCAAGTTGATGTATGAAACATTAATAATCATTAACACAATATAATGATGAGATTGTATAATGTTGCATCCTGCCATCATTCAACAGGCTGAATCATAGCTTACCTGTCTGTATAGATCCACGTAGATCTCAGTGATAAACTTCCAGGTCATTCATTCTTGATCGGTGCTTTCTTTCCATATGAGAGAGTGTTCAGCGGTAACACGTTGCCGGGAAAAGCGTGGGAGGCTATGAGTTCCTGGTTGCTGGGAAACTATGAGCCACATGAAGTGGGGAATGACATGTTTGATCAGACCAGATCCACGGAGGCCCCACCCCACAACCCACAGGACCCAAAGAATCCACTACCAATCTCCCGGTCCCAGACACCATCTGACACCCCAAGAGGTCCTGATACATGTCCCGATGGGTCCGAGCTGTTTTGGTGACACACGGGGGACCTAAGGTGGAAGGTTTTCATGTTGTGGCTGGTTTTGTTTAAACCTACAGATGCAGAAATGAATGGAGTGATGTGATGTCATTACCCCTGCTACACCTTTTCCTGGGGCATACAATGGTTGGTCCGCGGTCCTTCAGCTGTCCCCACATAAAGCCCCTCCTCATGGCATGTGCGTCGCCGTCTCTGCGCCAGGCGTTTTCATGGTCTGCTTCTCTTTCTTTTCCCTCGGGAGGTTCACACGAGAGACTGTCCTGTGCATGTTTGAGACTGGTTTTGCGGAGTGTATGCCCAAACTTCCACGATGTTGACGTGTTGTATTTTCTTGTATTTTAATCTTAATAGATGTTTACAACAAATGCTTACACCACTTATTAATTTTGGGCTGCCTTTGTGAGGCTAATGTGAAAGTCATTGGTGCATCAGTCAGAAAACATCATCGTCATTTTCATTTAAAGTTCAGATTAAAATACAGATTATATCAAACAATCAGTCATTTTCTTATATACGGCACATAAGCAGGAAGGTAAAATATTTACAGATACAACAGTAATGGATAGTAAACAGTAATAGTAGCTATGAGAGTAAAAGTGTCAAAAAATAAATGCAGTTAATAAAATCGGTGAACCAAAAAGAAAATGAAATCTTAGACCATATGTTTTTTTCACTTTAAGCATTAAAGCAACATTATGTAACAATTTTACCTTGAAACATCAGCTTCAGAATCACTGTGATGGTTCACCGTCTTAATAAGGTGAATGGAGCCTCTGTCGTTCCCCCTCTGTTGCTCTGTGTAACTCTAACTCTGTGTAATCTTTGCTGTTGTTCAGCAAAGCTACATTATGTTGCTTTAACACAATCTTCTACAAAAGTAAAACCTACAGAAACACTAATGCACGCAATAGATGTTGCTGCTGTACAATGTCAAAGCTAACGCAGTTCAGCTGACACCAAATGCTCATGACAATGCATTTCTATTAAAGCTGCTGATAATTGCTAACTAGATGATGTTTAATCTGATTAAAACCATGTTAGATTATGCACACATATTTATATATAAAAGATCTTAACAACTATATCAATAGATTGTCATGACATTTGCGTCATCTGTACCTTTTGTTTGGTGCTAATTAGCATGTAAAATGTTAGCGTAATAAAAAATAGTAAACATTGTAAAATAGCATGTTAGCACTGTCATTACAGGCACATTATCACTCTGACATTAGCATTCAGCTCAAATAGTCTTGCTCTATACTGTACAACATTAGTTTCTACTGAATGATAACCATACTCTAGATATGTATAGTGATTATGTGTTTAACAAATACAAGTTGACAGGTTTTGAAACAATACAACAACTAATACAATACAAATACAAGAACAATAGAGCAGCTGTGTTGCTGTATGTGGTAAGGTTACTGGTGAGTGTGTGGATGCTTCAGATGAATCCAGTCTGTTTTTTTATCATCTCTACCAGCTGTATTGTTAACATTATTGTTTACACACCACCAGAGCACCAGCGGGTGCTGATATTGTACTCTAAAGTACTTTAAAGTTTAGGTTGTCAATTGGTAAAAAATATAAAATGTACAGACTAAAAAAATACACATAACTATTCTATTCACATAACTTTACATCAAAATCATGAATGAAATGAACCAAGCAAAGTGTTTCATAAAGCTTGAATGAAACAGAGCATATTATTTTCGAATTGAGTAATAAACAAGGAGTCACTTTTCCAAATAACATGTCAGCACTGTCACCTCACAGCAAGAAGTTCTAGGGGTTTTTCAGAGAGTTGGTGTACTTTCCCATAGACCTGATACTTAAAGACAGCAGCAGTAAATCCTAAAATGACACAAGTCTAGATTATTAAAAATATATTGGTGAGAACAATTCAATAGAAGTCCCTTGATTGCATAGGACATGTCCTGACCATCTGGTTGCAAATCTACATACTTTGTTGCTCAGAGTTTGGTTATCTTACCTGAGAAAATGATGCAGAGGAATGAGTGTTCAACAGTTCAACAGCGGGATACAGGGGTCCATTGAATGTTATGTCCTTGAAGGTATAGAGGTGAATCCGACTATCAGAGGAAACTCTGTAGAAGGACAGAGTGCCAGCCGGCCAATCCAGATACACTCCCACCCGACTGGAGCGTGAGCAGAGGGAAGCCACACTGAGATTCTCGTCACCATGCAGGACAAAACAACCATCATCAGAGCAAATCAGACTCCAAGACTTGTTGTTTCTGCCCAGCTTGCAATCATTCACATCCCCTTTCCTGCCAATGCTTCTGTACGTTACCCCAATATTAAAGGGCTCCAACACATCAACCTCCCAGTAGTAGCGCCCATCTAAACCCTGCTCACACAGCACTTGTGGGCACTGATCAAACCTCTCTGAGTGACGGGGATATGACTGCTCTGCTTCCACCCAGGTCACCTTTCTGTTCCCCTCAGAGAGATGGAGGTTCTTGTGGACTGTGTTGGGGTCCAAAGTGAGCTCACAGGCATCTGGAGGTAAGAAAACACATTATTCCAGGAGCGTAGCTTTGTCAGCACAAAATGACAAAGAAATACATCAAAAAGCAGAATTCAAAAGCACCTCAGCACCTGGAGCAAGTGCTACCACCTGATTAATTAGTAAACGCACTGATCTGTCCTAAGAAGTTTAGGCAGCAAAAATCAGGAATGCGAAGGCTCCAGGATATGTCTGGACAAAAAGTAAGGTTAATTTTCGTGTATGGTTGTGTGGTTCTCAGCAGAAAGTCTTTCTTCCTGTTATTCTACATTTATCTTATGATGTTTACGAGGTATGACCAATAAAGTTCCAAGACTGTTCCTGTTCGCAAATCTACAAAGAGCAGCACAGTCTTCAGTCTTGTGCATGCAGAGGGTGCGAGCGATAACTTTTGTGATCCAGCATTCTCTGTTACTTTCACCAGTAAGCAGAAGCAGCAACATGTTGCAGTCTACAAGGATCTCTGTCAACATGCCCAGGACGACCCAACCTTCACGTTGGGGATCATCACCAGCGAGGAGAGCTGAGTTTATGGCTACGACCCAGAGACCAAACAGCTGTCTTCACAGTGAAAGAGCCTGCAGTCTCCAAGACAGGTACTACCACACCAACATCATCTATTGTTAGCTCATCACTTATTACTTATCCCACTTAAACAACCTTTCACATTTTTTTCTCTTATCTTGTAACTCATCCCCATTATTGATTGGTCTAAGGATGGCTGCTTTCGTTATCTAGTTAATACTTTCTGTTCACTATCCACAGCTTAATGGTGTACTGTTATTTGTCAACTGCAGCAACAGCTAGTGTAGCTGTTAAAGGATAATTGCAATTTGGGTTTTATTTATGTAGCTCAGCTGACATAAAAGGCAAGTGCAGTAAAATATTTTTTTCACCAATTCACTGAAACTGCTATTTGCAGTCATTGTGGTCACAATATTCAGCAGAATACTCACATTTCTTCAGTCCTGGTATCATCCGGTGACTTCCACCATGCTCAAAACTGCAGAAAAAAGTGAACAACCATTTAACTGACACTGTGTTGCCCCCCCCCATAAAGAGGAGCACAAAGCCAATTCTATAGGGGTTTCAGAAGTTGGTGAGACAGTCTCAAACACAGATATGATTTACAATTACTTGAATATGTCGAGCTTGAATTGTGGATCGTTCTTCAGGTTGAAGAGAAGCTCCGCTCCAGAGTCTCCTAGATTGTTGTAGCTCAGGTCCAGCTCTATCAGATGGGAGGGGTTGGATCTCAAAGCTGAGGCCAGAAAACCACAGCCTTTCTCTGTGACCAGACAACCTGACAAACTGAGGAAACACAGCATTTGGTTTATCATCATGCAGGTTCAAGATATGTAGAGCACCATCGCCATCAGTTAGTTTCTGGCGACCCTAAATGAATGTAAAGAAGATTGAGCTTTGATTTGGTCTTTATTCATATCAGACAGAAAACCCAAATATTATGGAAGAGGAAGGGCAAGCTGAAGTAAAAGAATTAATAGAAAAAACTGTAAAGGTTTGCAGAAAGATGGATCCCAACATAGAAGAGATGAGTATTATTGCTTAAGGAAAAACATTTTGATACAACTTTGAGAAGTGAGAACAGTACATTTATTTAAGATATTTTTAATTGACAGTAGGTTGAAATCATGCCCACCCATTTGCATTATGACATATTGTTTGTTATATAAATATATACCTCAGTCTCCCCAGTCTGCAACACTGACTCGATAGTCCATCACAGACCAGCTTCACTCCTGAATCTTTCAGGTCATTGTTGCTCAGGTCCAGATCTCTTAGAGACGAATAGGGGAACTTGAGACCAAAGGCCAGGTGTCCAAGCCACTCTGGAGTCACTTTGCAGTCTGCTAGTCTAGGAGTTGATCATTGGGTTACAATATTATAAAGACAGAGGTACAAGTTTAAAGATACAGAGTACATAAAATGTATATAAATGATATAGTTTTTATTGGGGACAAGGAGGATAAAATCCACAGGACAACATGCAGGCTGTCCTAAATATCTAATTGGTGGAACTTCTATTCAGAAGTGAAAGAAATGTGAAACCAGATTATATTATATTTTACTGGAAAAGTAAACTTACATTGCCTTTTTGCTGATCCTTACTGCTGGTATCAGCCTCCTTCTGCCTTCCTCTGATGTGTTGTAACTCTTCAAGTCCAATATTTCCAGATCATTCTCTGATATCTGTAGCATGTAGGCCAGTGCAGAGCAGTGCAGGGGAGTCAGCTCTGTTTGTGAATGATCTGTCAATGTGAGATATTCCTGAATCAGATCTTTGACTTTATGGTCTCTCATTTCAACCATGGTCTGGAAGAGGCTAATACAACTGTCTGGAGAAAGTGCCTTCCTTCTGATGGATTTGAGGTAAGTCAAGATTTTCTTGTCAGTATCTTGGCTTGGGTCCAGCGATGTCAGCAGACCTTGAAGGACTCTTCGGTTGGGTTCAACCATGAGGCCGAGAAGGAATCGCAAGAAGTAGGCCAGGTGGCTGTTCTTCTTCTCCAGCACTTTGTCAACTGTCATCTTCAGAAGATCAAGTAAGGTATGTTCTTTTTCCTTCACATCAAGGAAGTTGCTGAGCTCTGCTGTATTCTTGTTTGTGAAGCAGTCATAGACGTAGAGAGCTGCGAAGAACTCCTGTATGGTCAGATGGACAAAGAGGAAAACCTTTCTCTGGGAAAAGACTTCTTCCTCCCTAAGAACTGCAGCACAAAATCCAGAGTAGATAGATGCTTCTTTTATGTCAATGCCACATTCTTCCAGGTCTTCTTTGTAGAAGATGAGGCTGTTTTTCTGCAGATGAACAAAAGCAAGCTTGCCCAGTTTCAGGAGAAATTCTCTGTGTGTTTTCAGAAGTCTCTCTTTGTTTTTCTCAGTCTTCTTGTCATATTTTCTGCTTCTGCGTTTCGTCTGAGAAATCAGGAAATGTGCCATCATCTCTGTGACAGTTTGAGGAATTTCAGCTTTTTCATCTCCCCTGAAGACTTCCTGGAATAATACTGCAGAAATCCAGCAGAAGATCGGGATCTTACACATGATGATAAGACTCTGTGAATCCTTAATATGTGAAATGATCCTCTCAGCAAGATTTGAGTCATCCTCAAATCTTCTTTTGAAGTATTCCTCTTTTTGTGGGTCATTGAACCCTCTTATCTCTGTCACCAGGTCAACATACTTTGCCCGGATCTGATTGGATGCTGCTGGACGGGAAGTTATCCAGAGTTTTGCATCAGGAAGAAGGTTACCCTTGATGAGGTTTGCTAGGAGATTATCCAAAGATGTTACTTCAGTGACCGACGACACCATCTTAATGTTCTCAAAGTCCAGTTGAAGTCTGCTTTCATCCAGGGCATCCAGGATCACTATAACCTTGGTTTTGAAGTAATCCTCTGAATCTTTCAGATTTCGGAGTGCAGGATGGAATTCAGTCAGGAGCTTTTGAAAGCTTTTGTCACCTTTAATCAAATTCATCTCTCGGAAAGTAAGACAGAAAACAAAATCAATATCTCTGTTTGTTTTCTCATCAGCCCAGTCCAGAATGAACTTCTGCACAGCAAATGATTTTCCAATGCCTGCAACACCCATCGTCAGGACTGTTCTGTGGGGTTTCTCCTGGCCAGGCAAAGACTCAAAGATATCACAGAGGTTGACTGAACGTTCCAATGATGACTGCCTTTTCACTTTATACTCAAGGTCCGTGAATTCATGCTCTGCTTGTGGCCCTTCACTCTCCCCAGTGCTGATGTAAAGTTCTGTGTAGATACTGTTCAGGGAACTCTTTTGGTCACCGTTACCTTCAGATGTCAAAGTAAATTTCTTTTTCATTTCCTCTTTAAAATCCTTCTTTGCTTTCAAAAGATGGCTGTCACCTGTAACAAGCAAATGCATGACTGAAAATTTCAATTATATCTGTGTAACTAATATCAAATCATTTTAGCGAGGTCGTGCAAAACTACAAGAAAACACAAAACCTGGGCTTTGATGAGATTTTATGACTAAAAGTCTTTTAAAGTTTGAATATAATTTGGCACCTGACACCCCACAAAGCTACTGTATATTATCAGAGTTGGGGAGAGTAAATTGATGCTTTATCTGGTTGTTTGTCTGCTCTAAATATTAAATACATACTTTCCTTTTCATGCCAACAGAACCCAGCACAAAACCACATACAAAGTATATTGTCCTTCACACCTAAACATTGCAGACTAATATGTAATGCTGCACACTGATTATGACATATTACTCTATACTAGCAGTACTTATGGTAGTAGTAATAGTACAAATATTTTTTGTAGTCTTTAAATTTACCCGTGTCCTCTGTATCTTTCTGGTGTTCAGGATCTTTTCTGAGTTTCTTTCCACACTTGGGGCAGGGGTAGTCTGGTAAATCAGACCGGTCCCAGTCTGAACCCAGACACTGTTTGCATGACCAGTGTCCACATGTGAGTTTGACTGGATCCCTCGAATCCTCCTCACACACTGAACAGCTGGGCAGCTCCCCAGTCAGCTGACTGTAGAATAATCAGCAAATGTCACATTATTCTTGCCTTCAGTTACAGTAATAACACTCTCCAGTGTCTCCAAGGCAGTTCAGTCTGCCCGATGCCTGTAACTGTAAATACATGTTTTAGCAGTTTGAAAAGAATGAAACTCTTTTCTGAATTAACTAACTTTGATATACTTTTAAATTGAAAACATTATGTTTATAGAATACTTTCAATTACCTTCCACCACCAAAATTGAGTGGTTGGTACTTGGACACATCACTCTTCATAGAGAGAGGGGTGGGAGCTGTGGACTCAGTCTCACTCCGCTGTGAACTAAAAACAGAGACTGTTTTACTTACTGTTCCAGTTTAACCACTGCATCTACTCAACAACAACCCCCCACCCCCACCCCCCCAACTCATCCAGAGAAACACAACATGCAAACAGCAGTCTCTTAATCAATCTCATGCTTTTAGACATTTTTTTTGTCAAATAGATTAAAATTACCTTTGTGTACCAAAATTGAGTGGTTGGTACTTGGACACATCACTCTTCATAGAGAGAGGAGTGGGAGCTGTGGACTCACTTTCACTCTGCTGTGAACTAAAGCAAAACAAGCGTTAACACTGGAGACCGCTCTTAGCGAGTAAAGGAATGAAATTTGATGCTGAACTCATCACATTTACTCTAAACTGAGTGGTAAAAACAGCTGCTAATACTAATGACAGTAAAAATGTTCATATTGCAGAATACAAAAAAATTCATCTTCATGTTGTTTGCATTAAATTACCTTCCAACACCAAAATTGAGTGGTTGGTACTTGGATACATCACTCTTCATAGAGAGAAGACTGGGAGCAGTGGACTCAGTCTCACTCTGTGAACTAAAAACAGAGATTGTTTTACTTACTGTTGTTGTTGCATCTACCTAGTATTTCATACAGCAACATATCTACAGTATAACCAAATTATGTATGACCCATTTTTTTGTTCATTTCCCAGTCATAATAGGCTAGAACGTTACCTGACTGATGGCTCACTGCAAATACTGGCTGGCTGTTCAGGCGTCAGAGGAGAAGGGCTGGAAGATGAAAAGTCGGACAACTTCCTCTTTTTCCTCTGGGCCATGTCTACAGCTGCTGCTGAAACTCAACAACTGGAAGACAGGGGAATAGTTCAAGACACAAAGAAAAGGTTTGTAAAGGATAAATTCCAGCATTGTATCAGATCTTACCCAGATTATTTAATCAACTGATTAAGATTTTTATTTTTAATTCTGACTGTTATAGTATAATATAATGTGGTTATATAAATATGTTGTAATATGCTTTTTACCATCAATACTACAAAATCAATCATCATCAGTAAGTGCAACTCCTGGATCTCCCCCTTTAACCGGATCTATGTGGTTCTTCAGTTCTGGCGACAAATACACACTGGGCCATCAAAGCAAAACCATGAGGTTTACTTTCAGGCTTCTGCCTCCAGAGTGTGGTTAGGAGATACTGAAGACTTATGAAGTCAACCTCTGACACGTAGAGAATTAAAAAGTACTATTTAGTGTATATGCAGATTTCTCATTACTTTGTCAGATTTACCATTAGCTGCGTCTTTGATGTCACAAATGCTGTAAAAACAAAAACAAAATGATACATTATCGCCTGTCTCATAGTTAATTGGCTAGTTTTTTGATAAAGCCAAGTCTGATTTCAGTGCTCAGTCTACAGAAAACTCGGAAACTTCTGCGGTGACAGTGTGTATTTCTCTGCTGTGTACCGTTGAAACAAAATGTCGCCTGCGCCACAAACTGATGTGCGCACTTACTGGCTGAAAACCAGAAATACGCAACAGTCATCTGGTCCGACTCCACACAAGGTAAAGAACTCGTAACTTAACTGGTACTCACTTTTTATCCCCATAAACGCTTCGCTCGTTGTGTCTTTTCAGTCAAAACTTTATTCCCTAAAGGTTTCCTAACAAGTACAGTCAATGTCGAAGGTAAACAAAGTACCAACCCCCCCCGGTTTACTTTCGGTTTCTGTCATCAACAACATGTCAGACTAATGAGAAACATCAGGCCAATTATAGCAGAGAAACTCCCAGCTGTTTATTATTATTATTATTATCATTATTATCATCATAATTATTTTAGAATCTGACTCAAAAGGATATATATACCTGTTGTAAGATAGTGGAAAGCCACCTGTGATGGGGCTGTACTCCGATAGACCTTTACAGCCACCTGGTGGAGAAAAATAAGAATGGCTCCTGTAGTAGACAGTGCTCACTGAAAGGCCTTCAGAAGCAGGATATAATTAAACTGCACACATTTGAATGTATTTATAATGTGGATAAAGTTGAGTTTCTGCCGTCATAGATCTACTAGTCCTTCTTCTCTAGCTTTGACCTAACTTACCCTCTGGTTGTCTCTCACATCAAAGATCAGGTACTTAGCAGTTTGGCTTTATATCTCTTCTGAGTATTTTTAGCCTTAACTCTGTAAATGTCTTGATTAGGCAGCGTTATCTGCACGCCAGGGCCTCACTCACTGCTTATCTAGCTCCACCACTGATACAGACAGCCACCAGTTAGTAAACTCTCTGGTATGATACATTTTTCACAAGTTACATCCCTTGACCTGTCTTATGGAAGTGCAAGTCATCACTGTGTACCCCTTTAAGAAACTCTTATTTACTTCAACTTCCTTGGTGACATGACAGTTGCTCTTATGTGCCTATAAATGTCTCTGAAGTGTCAGAATATCACTCTGCTCAAAAATAAAACCTACCTGTGTGAGATATTTTAGACTTCCTGGGTTCAATGCATCTACTGACCAAACAGCCAAAAGTGGTAATGAGGGATAAAGAAAAAAGGCTTAACACAAGATATTATATTAAAAATACTTTTTTAAAATATATTTTTGCTGATTTATAAACTGAAAATCACAGATTTTAGTTACTTTATTTAATATTAAATAAAAGTGAAAATTTAGAGTTGTGATCATGTAAAATGGTATACATGATATGTATATATATAATAACATTACTGGAAGTTTTAGAAAGATTTTTTTAAGAGTTGGCCTCAAACTTCAAAAATCTATTGCAGCAAGTTGCCTTTAAATTTTGACTTTTCTTCAATCAATACTAGCTCACAGATTACAGGCCGAGACAACATATTTATATAGTTTGAGTGAACCGTTTCCCATTCCTTAGTACATCCACACATGAAAATTGGAGAACTATTCTCTCATTTTGCGATTAATCTATGAGCCAGTCGTATCTTTTGTAAACAGTGTCTTTGAACAGCTGACAGAAACAGATGGTGCAGGCCAGAGTGAGCTCCCATTAAAAATTAACATTGTTAATGCAAATTTGTAATAAGCTGTATTTTAGTTAATTACAACACATACTGAGCAGTGATCTGATGAATGTTAACTGCACATCAACTTAAATCATAAATGACTCCTTACCTTGGTGTCAAAAATCCTTGAATCCCTTCCTTGTTCGGTTGTCATTAAAAAATATATCTCTGTGGCTTTCCTTAATATTTCAGATGGGTTGGCAGTTACAAAAACTGAAATGTGGCCTCAACTGAAACTTACTCCTTCCTGTTGAAGTGCAACAGTTTTAAACTGTTAAGTTTTGTCTGCCTCAGCAGCTTGTTTCCTGTGATTCTCTGAACCTCACAGTGTTCACAGTGATGATTTGTGAGGCAGTTTACATAAAAACATTGTAAAAATTAGTTTATTTCAGAAAAACACTAAAAACAATCAGAGAAAGAGAGAGAAAGTGGCTTACTGTATAAAGCTGCTGAATACTTAAAGTAATTGATCACTTTCAATGATCCTGCTGCACTTTATTGGATCATTGGAGCCACCTAGTGGACAAAATACCAATAACAAGTTCAGTGACTTACTGTAGACTTAGACTTAGACTTAGACGGACTTTATTGATCCCTTTGGGATGACTCCCTCGGGGAAATTACGTTTCCAGCAGCAAATACAGGCAGAAGATGTAAATAAAATAGGAAAGAATATAAATAGAATTGGATTGAGGGTGATTTAAGATAAATATGCAGAGTATACTGGACTGTGTGTGGCATTAACATAAATAATAAATATAGATATGCTGAAACTGTATGTTACTTGAGTGTCCAGGTGGGTTATTGCACTTTAAGGGGGGCTACCACTCCCTTCTGTCCTCCATACCCTACTCTCCCTCCTCCTCCCCCCAAGTGAGGAGTTGTAGAGTGTGATGGCATGGTGGACAAAGGAGTTCTTCAGTCTGTTGGTCCTACACTTGGGCAGGAGCAGTCTTTCACTGAACAGGCTCCTCTGGTTGCTGATGACAGTGTGCAGAGGGTGGCTGGTATTGTCCATGATATCCAGCAGTTTGTCCAGTGTCCTCATCTCTGCCACCGTCACCAGAGAGTCCAACTTCATGCCGACCACAGAGCCGGCCCGCCTGATCAGTTTCTCCAGTCTGTTTGTGTCCTTTTTTGATATGCTGCTCCCCCAGCACACCACAGTGTAAAAGAGGACGCTGGCAACCACAGACTGGTAGAACATCCACAGCAGTTTGCTGCAGACATTAAAAGACCGCAGTCTCCCAGCCAGTGTAACAGGATGAGTAGATGTGCAGCCAAATCTCCATTTAGTCGGTGCTCATAGAGGTTTGTAATACATCTTTTGTTAACTGTTGGCCATCCTGGAGCAGATACTTGACTGTCTCTTAGTTTGAAATGACCACAGGCAACTACAACAACTAATACAAGCAAGTAGTGTGAGAGGTTTATGTTTGTTTGTCTTGTTTTTGTTTTTGTATCCATCCACCTGGACTTATATCCAAATGCAAACCCCCACAGCCCACACTGAAGCGTTTTAAACTCTAGTTTCTGCTCCTCTTTTGGACAACTTCCTCTGTTAGACAACATTGGAGCTCTGTGAAATTGAATATATCAGACTTTGATACACACAAGATACTTGTTTGTAGGAGACATTACTGTTGGTTTTGTTCTTTTTGTGGGATTCATTGACAAGAAGAAAAATATAGAATATCACCAAACCTTATCCAGATCGAGGATCTAGAGGTAGAAGGCCTTTGAAGCAAATGTGTGATTTTGGTTCCTTGGACGTCATTTTTTGAAGACTTTTAGTTATTGGAGTAGTGGGACCAATAACGCAGTTTGTGGTGATTAGATATGACATTTTGATTTATTGTTAATTAGAACAAATAGTCAGACCTAGCTCAACAACACTTCAGCACCATTAGAGTGTAAAACTAAGACAACACCTTGTCCTCAGTCCGATGAAACCATCAGATATCTCTTCCTCTCAACTGCCACTGGTACATTTATCAAAATGACATCATCTGACACCAAAATACAGATTTCAAACATTTAAAACTGGGTAATTATTTTAAAATTATACCAAAGTTTCTCAACAAACATGGCTTTGACACCACAGAGTGCAGACTCTTTCTCTGCTTTCCTTTGCTGAGTCTTGATAAATGAGCTTTTCATTCATTTTATATTTTTATTTTCTGGCTTTATTACAGAATCCAAGAGTTTCTTTGTCCGTAACCATGAAGCACACTCCAGTCCTACCCCTGGATGTGGGTTCGCAGTGCTGACACCCTGTTACTGGACACCGCCCGCCTGTGGAGGTGAGCTGTCACTGTCGTCCTCCCAGGTTGAAGAAGTAAATCCTGCAGGGGCGGAGATGGAGTGAGGGGTGGGGGTGTGGCCGAGGCCTTGGTACCGTCCACTCGAGGAAGGTGAGGGGGGCATCGATGTGGCTGCCGCTGCGATGGGGTCCTGGGAGGACGCTGTGAGGAGGCCAGTGTGTTCAGTGTGTTCAGGTCGAGCTGCTGAACCAAAGTACATCTTGTTTGGACGACCCAGGAATGTACGACCTGAGGGGGGATGATAATAACAGGTAGTGAGAGTCCTGATTCCAGACTCTTCAAGAACATAGGTCACCACCCAAAACCAGACACCAGACAGACTAAAAATAAAGTGTAACAGAAACAGAAAATTAACTGGCAACTAATCATTTTATTAATTCTGTAATCAAAAAATGTCAAATATTTGCTCTTTCCAGCTTCCCAGATGTGAGGATTTCTCTTTGTCACGCATAATAGTAGTCTGATTATCTTTGCATCTGAAGTTGTCACCTTGGTTTGTTGGAAATTATAACGGGTATTTTTTCTATCTGAGTTAAATTAAGACAGCAAGTGTTGATAAAGTAAATATATAAATAAGAATATAAATAAATACATATATGGAAAAAAACAGGAAAATAATGTACAGGAGCCATTTTTCCTATTATTGAACGACTCAATGCAATTAGCACATTCAATAATGAAAAATTTGACCAGACACTCACCAACATGTCGGACCTGCTCTGTGACATCAGCTCTAATATCAGAGAAATCCCACATGGCCAGAAAACTGTCGAAACACGAGCCCTCCTCTGCTTCCTGGATGGAGGGATGAATGGAAAGAGAGAGGGTGGGAGAGGACGAATAAATACGACTACATTTACACAATGTCATAGATAGATAGATAGATAGATAGATAGATAGATAGGAGTGTTTACCTGTACGTAGGGCTTGTAGGTGAAGGTGTAGTGATGAGCGATGGCAGCCAGGAACATCTCTATGCAGATGATGAAGTCCTATATCGATTAATCAAGAATCTAGTTTAAGTCAAGTGATTGCACTTTATACTGATATGATGATACATGTATCTGATATTTTATACTTAAACTCCACTACAATTCAGAGAGAAATGCTGCACCTTTTACTCCACTACTACTACGATAATACTTTATTGATCCACATGGCTGGGCAGCCTTATTCTCAAGCTGCCTAGCAGTATATAAAATAATCAAAATTAGCTCCACTTTAACTGGCTGCACCATTAAACTGGTGTACACATTAATGCATTAGTAACTGTAATCCAGTAATATAATATATGTTATTCTGAAATGGGTCATTCAGCATAATGAGTACTTTTACTTATGGCACTTTAAGTATATTTTGATGCTGATGCTGCTACTTCTACTTCAGTAAAAACGGTGTAATGTATAAATATCATGAAACCAGAGAACAGTTCCTCTTTCTGTTCTCTGCTGTCAGGTTGAGAAACTGCTGTTATTCACATGACTGTGAGGAAGGAATATGGTTTACTTTTTAATAAATGTCCGTACCTGTAGTCCAGTGGCCACGGCCTCCACACTGTCCCAGTCCCAGGTGTGTTTGTCGGAGATCACACCGACCTTCACCAGGAACGCTATTAATACAGCCTGCCTGCAGAGAAACAGAAGAATCAGTGCATCAGCACAGTTTACCTCCCTCCCTCCTCCCTCCTTCTCCCCTTCCCTCCATCCTCACCAGAAAGAGACAAAGACGACCAGTTTGACGCAGAGGAACTTGCCCACAGGCCTGATGGGAGTCAGCTCCTCTCTAAGGGCTCGGTACAGCAGCAGCAGACAGTACATGGCAAACTGGAGAGAAAGAGCAGAACATATTTACATTAAAGGATAAAGTTTAAGGGTTAAGGTTTGGGGTTAGGGAACGTAATGTGCTGTATCATAGCATAGAGAGTAAGTGTAATCCTGAGTGTGTGACGTCTTTACCAGCTGAGATATGTTGTTGATGATGACCAGGTAGGACCAGGCGTTTCTGAAGCTGAAGTTGGCTTCATCATAAACACCACAGAGCTGACAGATCCTGCACAGGGAAGGAAACGCTAGTTTTGTGTCTCGTCCCATTGACGTTAAACTAGTGACACTATTGACACCAAATTTACATCCACATACTTGTCATTTATTTCACACTTGAGGTGCATCTACTTTGTTCATGCCAAACCCTGAGCCTGACCTTTGACCTTCAAAAGGCAGCGAGTCGCCGCTGGTGAAAGAGCTGGTCAGACTACAGTATGTACCATGGTTACATGCATAGAGTTAGCTATTTTTCAAGTGTAGTTGCCATGGTTACAGTAAGAAAATTACATTGTTGGCGCCATGGTTACAGAAGGAAAATGACAGTGGTGTCATAATGGTTGCAGTGGCAGAGTCTCAGTGATGTAGCCATGACAACAGTGAGAATGTACGATGCTGCGACTGTGGTAACAGTGGGAAACCTACAGCGCTATCACCGTGGTTACAGGTCTGACGACAGTGTACTGGAGGACTCCCAGCTTACACCTGAACAACAGCACCCTGAGAGAGAGAGAGAGAGAGAGAGGAACACTTCAACATAAACCATGGGTGAGTACAGTATCTGTTCATCATGTGCTGTGACGCCAGGGATCCATCTTACTCTCCCATGGGCCAGGGCGGGCAGCAGCAGAGCGGGGGCAGGTGTGGCTGCTGCTGCTGCACCTCCAGCATCAGCACCAGGCTCGGGTACTGGTTACTGAGGAAGTTCAGCAGGAACACCAGGAAGTTGTAGATGACGTAGGCCTCGTAGCACTCCCTGCAGGTGTCCACGTAGATGGCCAGGGTGGGGTACCGCAGAGCCAGCCACTGAGGGAGAGGATTATTTTTAATATGGAGACATGATGAAATGTGCAGGAGTCACATGATGGAAGAACCAGGGAGTTTATTTCATTATCTGTAATGGAGTTAAATGATATCAAAAACACAGAAGGCCGTGTGTGTGTGTGTGTGTGTGTGTGTGTGTGTGTGTGTGTGTGTGTGTGTGTGTGTGTGTGTGTGTGTGTGTGTACTGTAACTTGACATCTGGTCTTGTGACACTGTCCCATCGTCTCCAATTAGATCCTGTTACCATGGCAACACTGGGATAAAACGGACAGATCACTGTGTGTGTGTTAGTGTGTAAATGTGTGTGTGTGTGTGTGTGTGAGAATGACTCACGCTGTCCAAACTGTAGATCGGCACCATCCATAGTATCCTGATGGAGAAAGACAAGAGGCAGAGAGCGTCAGCTGTGTTGTGTGTGTGTGGTTTTGTGTTTCATGTTAAAGGAGCAGTTCACCCAAAAATAAAGGTGCAAATTGCCTGAACTGTTAAGAGGAATCTGGTTTTGCTTGCTGTAATCCAGTTCAGATCAGTTCAGATCGGCCAGTCAGCTGCTTAAGGTTCATGTTTGTCCTGGTAAAGGACAAACTCAAGCCTCTTGTTTATGAGCCATATTGTTCATGAGCTGACGAGGTGTAAATCCATCCTGTAAGGTTAGGAATGAGCGTGGCTTGTGTTTACCTGATGATTGGTTTCTGCAGCTCGGGCTGGGTGTAGTGCACCATATGCTGCAGGATCCCCCACAGAGAAATTGGGATAGTGAGAAAGACGAACACGCCGGCTATGAACCAAGCTTTACTGTGAGTCCCAACCTTCACAGAGACGCAGAGAAACCTGTGTTACGGACTCCTGAAAGTCCAGGTTTGGTCAAAGTGTGCAGCTGGTCTGGGTGGAGGTGATAAAGAAGGAGGTGTACCTTGTCTTTCTGCAGCTCCCAGATGCAGAGCGGCAGCACGGCCACCAACAGGAGAGCGTAGAGGACCAGGACCAGAGGGCGGATCCACCTCCTCCACTCGGCACAGGAACACGGCATCACGGCTGTTTCACCCTCAGCGTCGACTACAGGTGCATCCTAAACCACAGGCCACAAAGGGGGGAAATAGCCCGGCAGGTTACAGCACAGGAACCTGTGATGGTATCAGAAAGTAAAACAGTAAAACTGATTTAAGTTCCCAGAACAGGCTGGTGGAAGAAAGGGGTGATTATCAAATTTAAGAGACACAGTTTTAGGATTTTATCATTTTTAGTGTCTTGCATACATTTATTCTTTCAAAGTAAAAACATATAGATCTGAATGAAAGCTCGCTGTGTTTCAGCAGCTGCTAAAATCCCTGTTTTTGTCAGTGGAGTCTGGTGCTGATATACAGAGATGTTTCTGGTTTAAAAAAGGATCTGACTCTTTAATAAAAAGCTCTGTAGGAATCCTCTCCATAATGTGGTCTTTAGGGTTAGGGTCAAAACCAGAGCTTTAGTGGACGTCCAACAATTTCCCACTGGATTACACTGCAGCAGTTGTTGTTCAGTACAGCAACAATTGCAAAGATTTTTGTTCCTGCCAATCATTTACACCAAAAAACACGAGAAAATAAGGCCCAGGCTCAAAAACACCAGAGTTATCCAAAGTGCAAAAACATGAATCCGTTATCAAACAAACAGGAGAACTCTGTTTAATACCAGAGCACTGCACAGATATACTTCAAGAAAACTGACTAATCAGAGCAGTTTCAGTCAGTGACCTGAATGTGTTATAATATTTTCCCTGATGTAATAAGAAGAGGAAAAATGAATTAGATTTGGTTCAGACAGGTCACATATTTCTGGTTTAGGAGCTAATTAATAAACGAATTTACTGATTTTCTTGTGGTTACGAATTGAATTTAGAGAAAAAATATCACCGTCAAAAATTAAACTGCGTATAATAGAAACGAAACACATTTAAAAGACATTTCCATCATTAGAAACGATTGTTTCTATCAAAACAACACAGCAGTCACTGTGTGGACACACAGACTGCTGTTACATGTTAGAAATGTTTATCTTTTATGTCTACAAACGGTTGGCATAAAGTACAGAGAGGTCAAAGCGCATCCGAGCACCACAATGAATTTTCAGTCAGTTACCGGCGACAAACATCAAAAATCAGACGCTTTTATCCGTTTGACAGTGAAAACATGTTGTTAATCAAACACGGCTTTAAAATGAGATTCATTAATAATTAAGACACAGGAGATCTGCACCGCTGAAGCTGGAGATGCTCATTCAGACTGACGGCCGGCCTGTTTTCCTCCTCGGTTCTGTTTCTGTTACCAGGCAACGCATCTCTTCCTCCGCCCGAGCGTGCACCGCGAACTAACGGCTCCGGCTGTCACCGATCACCGGGCAGGATCTATCACATCGATCCGGTTGTAATAATCCGTCCCTGCGGACTCCGGTCAATCAAGAACAACCGGACAGGAGGCTGCTGTCCGCGTCCTCTCCTCCGGTTTCCCGTGTTTACGCGCCCACGTCACCGCCGCGAGGAATCTGGACCATCAGTCACGTGTTTGGCAGAAAAGACTCACAAACAGGCGTTCACCCTGCAAATGAAATTATATTGATCTAAGTATATTTTAATCCACATTCTCCCCACAGTCATTCCTCAGAAATAGTTTATTATTTGTAGTTTTCATATTTTACAGATATATTTTCTGTAGCTGAGGTTTATTCTCCAACATGAGAACGCTGTTTCATTCCTTCTCCACACTGTGATAAAATTATGGCAGGAAAATAAACAGAAGAGGATTAAACTGCAGCCAGATAAAATGGATCAGTCTGTCTCTCTAAAAACAGCCTTGAATCAAATATATAATATATCATAATTAAATATATATTGGGTGATTATCTAGAGCTTGAGGTCTCATCCTGTGGACAGGCTCTAAGTTATAGTTAAAATCTAAAATATAGTGGAGGAGGTAAAGACTGACAGTCAGCGTCAGCTATGATTAGCTGTGATGGTCACTTTGGTCCAGACTGAAAAACCTCAACAACCATTGGATGGACTCCCAGGAAATTCGTTCCCTTATCTTTTCATCTAGCTCCATCATTAAGGTGGAATGTTTGTTTGTCTAATAATATACCCGCAGTCATTATGAGATGCTAACATTAGCATTTAGCTCAAAGCTTTGGGGCCTCACAGAGATGCTGACACGTCAGTGTAGAGGGTTTCAGCAGGGAACCATATGACCGTACATGTGTTTACAGCAGCTCTGAACTGTGGGCAGAGCTCTGGAAGCACACACACACACACACACACACACACGTGCAAACCGAAACAGATCGTAAAAGCTTTGAGAATACATCTTTACTGATAAACACAGATGTAGAATTTAATACAAAATAAAAACAATCACCTACCAGTAAGAAACACAAAACTCTGGTTGGTGTTTCCTCCACTTTGAAAAGACTGCTGACCTCTGACCTTCCTGTAGCAACACTATCAAGACTAATTTGACATTTTTAGTCCAACTGGTAGCAGCTAAGCACAGAAAAATCATCAATATGTTGTTTGTTCAGTCAGCAGTTTCATATTTGTGAGGTGTAATGAAACAATTCAGCCACTAGGGGCTGCTAGTGCGCTGTAAAACCTCAGACATGTTTTCTTTCTTCACAGGTTGAGTTGCAGAGGAATATTTTTACATATAAAACATAATATAAACACACTATGTGGCCAAGAATGAGTGGATATGAACATTAATCTGCTGATAGAAACAACCTCCACTCTGGTTTCAGTCTTTCCACCATTTTCCTGAACCTTGCCTCCCAAGAAACCATGTGACCAGAGATGTCCTCATACTTTTGGCCATTTCTGTAACAAAATGTAATATCTATAACTGAATAAATATGTTGTGAAAAGGTAGAAACTAAACATTAGAGGGTTGATATATCCACAGTGGCACAGCAGTGTCTCTCAGTGCAGGTGTTTGTCCTCGTTCAGTCTGGTTGAAGTTGTTGAGGTGATGGTGAAAATGAAGATGTAGTTGTTTACTCTCTCTCTCTCTCTTTCAGTGGTCACTGTGTTTGTACTGCAGACTCGTCCCATGATTGAGGGGCAGCATACTGTTAGAGAAAGAGCCAGAATAACACCAACAGCACAGACAGGACTGTAGAGAGAGAGGGGGAGAGAGAGAGAGACGGAGGGTGAGTCTGATTAAAGGGGAACTCCAGCGATTTAGTATTTCAGTCCTATAAAGAACGGTTAAAAATCAAAACAGCAAAGGCCAAGATGCTCTGAATTTTGGTTCCTGGTAGAGTAGAGGTCTATGAATTCTGAGTCCTACATTTCCCATAATGCAACACTGTAGCACCTTTGTCATTAGAATCTCTAATAAACACATCCATCTCCACTTTTTTCAAACTCCATCCCCCCAACAGTTTTTCTGAATTTCTCTCTTCTCTGAACCCAAGCTGAGAGAACAACTGACGATATCTGATACCTTTTTCAAGTCCGTTTTATTTATTTAGTGCCAAATTTTTTACCCAAAGGCACTTTAAGGTCAGGACTTTACAGCACTAAAGAGAGAAACCCAGCAGTTCCCACAATGAGCAGCACTTGGCGACTGTGCAGAAAGAGGAAAAACCCCCTTTAGACAGGAAGAAACCTCTGAGAAATCAGGGTTGGCCGTGGTCCACCTTGACCTGAGGAGGCTCTTACTATTACTATAATATAAACAGGGTTATTTTCTCAGATGTCAGAAAGCTCCTTCTAAAGTCAGAGAGAACAACTGTTTACACATGAAGACAGACTCTTATTTATGTGTAAACTGACCTTTGGCTGGACGGGAGTGACCACTAAAGTTGTTGTTTTTGACACTGACAGACTCAGACTGTTTGTGTCTGACAACATTATGGATAAGATTCCTACAGAGAGAGACCTTTTTATTAAAGAGCAAGATCTTTTTTGTTTAACTAGAAATAGCCATTTTAACACTGTTTAAAGCCATCAAACTGACAAGAAGACAGGATCCGCAATCAAATCAAATTTGGATATCAGCGTCGATATCCAGCCCAGCTGACCTTCATGTGTAAAGTCGGTGGAGTGCCCCTTTAAACCAACATGTCACTGCTCACTTCCCACAAGTCTAGACCCCTTCAGTCTGTATCTCGTTTCCTCTCTCTCACTCTGTTATCTTATGTTATCTATGTCTCACGACCTCTGACCCCGTGACCTCATTGTTGTGTCACACTGACTCAGGGAAAAGCAGAGATTTGCAGCTGTTTGGGTGTTTGCCATCTGCAACAAACACTCAACCACAAAGTACAACTGTATTTTGTTATTTTTACCTTGAAGCAGTTTTTGAACTTCTTGGAGACAAAGAAGAGGATTATGGGATTGATGCAGGAGTTGATGGTAGCCATGTTTATACCGAAGTAGTCCAGCACCAACAGGAAACTACAGCAACAGAAGAGGAACACATAACATTAAAAACTACAAAAGAGGAAGAGTATACAGTACAGCTATGACTACAGAGAAGTAAAATGGGTTTCTACACCTACTTTAATAAGTCGCAGCGCTTCACATCATGGGGTTTGTAGATGGTCCACTTCAGCAGGCGACTCAGATGCAGCGGGAACCAGCACAGAGCAAAGATCAACACCAGGCTGAACACAGTTTTTGCTACTTCTCTACGCTGTGGAGAGAAATTTAAAATAACAATAACATTAATTACTTACTTAGTCAGTGGTTTTAATGCTGTGGCTGATCAGTGTATACAGTATGTACATGTTCGTGAGCGCCCACCTGTTTAAGGTGTTCGCTAAATGAGATCCTCAGACTTCCTTTCTGGTGTCTGAGCATCTCGCAGGTCATCAGCCCGTAGAAAACAGCAGAACAGGTCAGAGGAATGCAGAAGTAGAGGCCAAACAGCCACCAGTCCTTTGCATCCTGGTAGAACTGCAACACACAGCACAATTGTACTGAGACCCTTTAGAAAGTTTTGGAACCCACTTAAAACATAGACTGGTTTAAAACCACCCCAGTGATTTTTTACAATTCCAGAATTCTTGTGGTGTTCCAGAACTACCAGACCTCCTTAACCAAACCTTAGTGAAGTGCTTAAAAATGTTCTAGAGTTTTGGATGACCATAGAACAGTTTTAGAAGCCTCAAAAGCCTTTTACAGCCTTTATAAACTTATTGAATGTACTGGACATCCCAAATCTTTGAGGAGACCTTAGAACCATTATACAATTCCCATAGCATTCTAGAACTACCTTTACTTGCCCAGAAGCACTAGATCATGATCTTCAGTTGGAACCAATAGCTAGGTTTTCATTTTAATATTCAAATGCAATACTTCTGGGCAACTGGAACATTGTGATAAGTATTTACTGGCTGCAGTTAAAATGTTTTGAATAGACCATGTCCATAGACTGATAGCAGGTCAGCTGACCCAGGTTCAGTTTTGAGTGCCTGGGCTGAGTTTGTTTACATCAGTTACGACCTGGAGACATAAACAGGAAATGATGTTCTAAACTGTTTTAGTTAGAGAGACCTCGCCCTGTAACACAACAACAAAGATATCATGGAAATGGACTTAAGAGTCCACTTATTTTCTCTCAGAGAGACCATTCATCATCCAGATGAACCAGGATCAAAGCCTATTCCTTTACTCATGAGAATATATAGATGTAGATATAGATTTTTTTGGATGGAAATTCATTTTTGTATCATACACTAAACTGTTGAAACTAACTTAATGTGCTCCAACCATGCTAGTTTCAGGACTTATCTAGTTCTCAAGAGAGCTGAATCAAAACAGAGGAGTAATGAAAAAATACTGTTGTGATGATGGTGAAAGGGTAATTACACATTTCCCAGCAAAAGTTTTATGCAGCTGAAAGTTTTATCTCAAAAATCTGGAGCTCCTTGATTTTCTTTTAAACGCCTCCTTATAGAATAAAAACAAATTCTACATGGAGGCAGAAAAACTGGTACCACCTAATCCTCTGCTCATCAGCTCCATGTAGACCACCTAGATGTCTATCAACACTGACATAAACACATATACATACAGACAAGACCACACACATATACATGCAGTCTCTCTCTGTTAATACACACTCACTTTCATGAAATCTGACAAATTTGACTTGGGCTGCAGCATGCAGGTCCTAATGGTTGTGTTTCTGTACTCAAAGGTGACTATGCTGAAGCCGATGGCCTCTGGTACAGCCAGCACCATGGACAGCAGCCAGACCATCACTATCTCCACCGCCGTTACCATTGGAACACCTGTGCCCTGTACCCGAGACCAGGACGCCACCGCACGATACCTGGGTACAAGGTATCAAAAATTACTCATCTTCTCTGGATAACCGCTTAAATGTGTTTATATAAAAAGCTTTATAATTGCATGGTAGGTATACAATTGTTTGTATTTGTGTTTGTTACCTGTCCACACTTAGAGCACACAGATTGAAGACGGTGATGCCAACTGACGCTTTTTGGAGGAAGGGGAAGAGTTTGCAGAGGAACAGGCCAAAATCACTGTCGACAAACGGCCACCGGCCGGCCAGGAGCTGCACACGTACAAACACAAGCATTAACAGATTAACATCATATCGGTGTCAGTGTGTGTCTGGTGTGTTATCTCAGTTTGTGGGTATTTTAGTGCTGTTATCAGTGTGACACTCAACCTCCTGACTGAAACACACAGCACACTCAGATACTACTGGAAGCTGCTTTGTTCGCCATTATGCGTTTCTGCTCCTGTTACCTCTACATCCAAGTCCTGTGTGAGGCTAAAACTACACTACAAGTGCAGCTTATTATTGATTATAGTGTTATTAGTTACATTTTCTTTGCAGCTTAACCTCATTGGTCAAATCTTGTCAGTATAATAAGACATGAATTGATTGCATGTCACAAAAAAGGCAACACTTGAATCCATAAATATGAATGAGAACGGACATAATAAAGTGCTCTACCTTATAGACCTGTATTGGTATGTCGATGGCAATGTATATCAGGTCTCCTAGGGCCAGGCTGGCTATGACAGCATTGGGTCCATTCCTCATGCTCTTATTTTGGTAGATAATCCTTAGCAGGGTGACATTTCCAATGATCCCCACAGCAAAGATTGCACAGGACAGCACCGTGTTGATGTACTTGAAGACTGTTTTTATTGATGTCTCATCAACACAGTGAGGGGGCACCTGCATACGAACTGCTGGAGTTGAGTTGGAGGAAGACGAATGAGGATTTCTTTCATGTTTGTGTTTCAACTGGCTCGCGTGTTTAAACTTTTCTTGTCCAGGCTCCAGGGCTGACAGGGGCTTCTTCACAGTCTCTTGCACCAGATGTGGCTCTTGGTCCGAGGTCTGGATAAGATGGTCCACTCCAGGTCCAAGAGGTGTGTCAGTGCTGTGGAAATTAGGCAGGTCCAAAATCATCAGATCTGATAGAGATGTCTCAGATGAGTTGCCCTGGCAACTGACTGGAGTGGCAAACACCAAACACCAAATAACCACAATAAATGTGCCAGGCATGGGTATAGACCTAGGACCCAATCTAGGTCCCATTCTAAAACTCTGACAAGTCAAGAGCAGACTTTGGAACTGATTCAGGAACCCTCTGTGATTCTAGAACTCCTTTGAGATTCTAGAACCCGGTTTGGAACCTCAACACAGGAAATAATCTGGGAATCAGCTCCAGAACCTGTTCTGAGTCCAGAACCCCCTCTAAAACCCCACAACTGTAACTCCAGAATCAGCGCTGGAGTAAGTCCTAGAGGCTCTAGAGGTCCTCAAGGTTGACGCCAGAGCAGACCAGTGCTGAGCAGAGAGGGTGTTAGGGGTTCTCAGATGAACTTGGGTGATTCTGGACTCTCTTCTGGGAAAATCTGTAGAGTAAAATGAAAACAAAAAAGGTGGGTGGTTAGGAAGCACAACTTTGCAAAGTGATGAATATTGTTTACTAAGATAGTCCTTAAAATCCTGGTCCAGCATCTGATGATTCATTGACCTCAGACTGCTGGGTTCTAACAGAAATGCTGCACTAAAACATTTCAGCTCTTTTTTTTTTTTTTTTTTGCCACTTTGGAGGTCCACACTGGATCATAACTCTGGCCATCTGGTGAACACAAGTCTAATATGAACTTTCTTCTAAGCGTCAATTTGCTCTCCAACAGCTTGTGAGTGTAATATCTGCCTCTTTAGTTGCTAAATGTGACACTTTGTTCACCAGCTATGTCTGTCTGTTGTGTGGTGCTGAGCAGGTGGAGTAGGCCTCTGATGGGTTTTTAGAACTTTAAACCGCGGAAAGCGTTGCCATGAGGATGGTGAGTTGTATCTTGTAGCAACTTTAAATCTAACACAGAAACTCGGACTGTTGACTGTCACTTTTTTTCATTCATCTGTTAGGTTGAAGACTTGTTAGAAAGTTTAATTTCAGAGGGATCTGACCGAGTGTATGGTTGTAACTTACCTGCAGCTGAAAGCAAATATGTGGGCTGACAGCAATGAAAATAAATTGATTTCTTAAATATAGCCTTTGAGTTATTGAGGGGAGTTATAGAAAACATTACCAAAAATGTGATACACAATATATGCTTAAGTAATTATGACATGAGATTTAGCTCACTGTAAAACTACATTCAAGTATGAATTGTATGAATTTGAAGTTTCTCCAGGATAAATGTTAACATAGCAGAAAGAAAATGTTAGAAATCTCACCTGTTGTATGTTTTTCTGTTTCCTCCTTTGATTTGTTGTCCAATTAAATCCGATGAAACTCTTTACTTCAGTGTGAACGAGAGGAGAAGACGACTGAGCTCTGCTTAGTCAAGACCAAACTGATGAGGTCTAACTGATGGAGCTCGGTTTTTACTCTCTCCCTCTCTCTCTCTATCTGATAGCCGTAAATGCTCGCACGCCCCCTCTCTACTCATCTACATCCTCCCTCCCCCACTTTTCTTTCCACTTCATTTCCTCCTTCCTCCGTTCAGTAGCATCTTCACCTTTCATCAGATGTGCCATCAATTTCTCTCCTCTTTTCTCCCCCATTTTAAAATAATAACAATAATTAAATTTGTTTATGTCTCAGTCTAAGAGACAAGTTTAAAAAGTTCTTCACAGTCCCCCCCCACCCCCCCTTCAGTCGGTTATAGTGGAACAGCTCATAAACACTGACATGAACTGAACTTTTACTATCTGACACACTCTCTTTCTGTAATTGAAACCAAGCCCACGTTTTAACCCAGTTTCCCCACTTTGAGAGTTTGTTGATAAAACAGTGTTGTGGAAACTGAGGCAGTAAAATATATTACTGCGTTTGAACAACAAATTCGACTTTATTGGAGCGTTTGAACACGAGTGATCCCAGACTCAGTTTATAACACCAGCAGTTTACTGTTCATCTCTGAGGCCGTTTTCTTTATTCTCTCTCATTTAAACGTGGAACATTTTTAATACATGTATGAAAGGTTTACACAATGTTTTCATTATTTCTGAACATGTATCCTGTTCATTATTTTTAAGGTCCAGAAAACATAGTGAAAACAATGTCTGAACATTTACAGGAGTTAATAATATACTCCATGACGCTGTTATTGATGGGAAAGTTTTTTAAAACTTGCAATAACTCATTTTTTAATGGAACTTTTGGAATACAGAATAACACATCCTTCCTCTTACGAATGAAAAGTTATATTTGGTCCAACCAAGTTCAATTACCGCCAACATTGCTAAAAAGTTTTACTCTACTGCTATTGTAACTGTAGCTCTTAGCATTTACCACTAATTAGCCAAACACTTGCGGCTGCTGTTCGATAAAAGTTAGGTTTGCTTTAAGTTGGTATGCTAAACTTGTTAGCGAACAGTTGCTTGTTTACACATCCAGCAGATATGGAACAACATCATCATTCATTTGGAGTCATGTTTGTTTCCACCTGGTGAATTAAGTCCAGTATTTTAGCTCTGTTTTTGGTCTCCACCTCCTCCTGAGGGAAACATCTAGCTCTTTAGCTGCTAAATGCTGCACTATGTTCACCAGCTAGTTGCTACTGTTTAGTGCTGAGGAGTTTGTGTACAGTGGGATTTTATGGCTTTTTGTCTGAAGCCAAAAATGACTCAAAGAAAGTAGTGATAACGAACCAAATGAGTACAGTTTGAGCCTGTAAAACCAAAACAATGAGCTGAAAGACACTAAGACGTTGTGTGTTTGATATATAGATAACGTTTAGTTAGTTTTTTCCACCATGATCTCTTTTGTTTTTACACACGAGGACATGGTTTCAGTTTTGGAAAACTACTGAAATTCTTCACCAAGACCCTCGATTGTTTTGTTTTCTGTTTCTGGAGTTTCCTCTCCACCGTCCACGACCTGCTGCTGTGACTCTACAGAGGTTTAAACATGTGGAAACATGGAACACATGTTTACACATCTGTATCACATGTGTATCAGCGTGAACCAGATCTATCTATCTATCTATCTATCTATCTATCTATCAATCTCATCATCATCATCATCATCTATCTATCTATCTATCTATCCATCCTAGCAGTGACCTCTGACTCTCTCAGACTGACCTCAGATCAGTTTAAATTAAGCCTGTAATCAAAGCTAAATTTGGTTTTGCGAAGAAGTCTGTGTTATTTTATGTGTGTCATCGATGTGTGTGTCTTTGTGCTTATGCTTGTGTGTGTTTGCAGAGATAAACAAACGAAGGCTGTACGTGACTTGAACCATGGAGACTCGTAATGGGATCTCTCTGTGATTCGCACACATACACACAAACAGACACACAACATCCTGACCAATACAAGGCGTAGAGCTCTTGAGCAAGGCATTAGTGGGTTTGTGATGCCCAGAATCTGAGTGTTGGAAAACACTGTTTACATAATTCATCTTCCTCTCCTCCTCTCTTAACTCGTCACACTGGGGGCAGATCCTAGCCAAGATTAGTGAATTCAATTTGATTTATTTGACCATTTCCTGACTTTACTGCAGAGATGAAAAGATGTATAACTGTGGAGACCACCAACTGTGTGTTCAGCAGTTTATGTTAAATGTCTCCACTCATGAAAAAACAAGGTTTAATTCTCACGTTTCTCTTCAAAAGCAGCACTGGTTAATGAACAAATTACTCTTGAAGCTCATTAGAATGAGAAGAACAAACAAAGATTCAAAGAGCTTCGATCGACGGCAAATCAGACCCAGATTCGGCCGGTGAGGCAGGAAACAGCCTCTCTGTCTCAGCTGCTGCTGATTTCCACCCTGAACATGAAACTTTATTGGAAACTCTTTGAAGGAACAAAACGTCCTTCACCACCACAGAGCGAGTTTCCATCGCAGCTGTGGTGAGACGGAAAAGTTTTACTCCAAAGACAAAAGACATCTGAAAACAAGTGTGTGTTCTTCTTTTATTACTCTGGCAGATGTTCATACTGTATAATGGAGTTTGAACATACAGCTAGGCCTTTACCATATTGTTTTATTTAAACGTAGGAATTCCTTTTACCATTGTTTTTTTACTTTTTTTTATATTTTAACGTTTGTTTTTGTAATGTCCTACATACACAGGATGTCATGCAGAAAGTAATGACTGGCTCTCACTGTCTCCATGCATAGTAGCGTGTGTGTGGTGGTGTGCAGGTGTTTTATTGCACGTAATTACTGCATTAGGCTTTCTGGGAATAATGCAAACAGCTCTGGATCTATAGTTTAATTCAGTTTAGTGTGGTGCATTCACAGCCGAATATTACAAATAGTAGAAAAGTGCAAAATGAAACGGATCCTGCGAGTTGTATATCTCTCTTTAAGGGGGAAATGTAAGATTTAGTTATTTCTGAATGGAACCTGGCAGCAGGCAGGAATTCTGCCGTTTGCCAGTGACGGAACGCGGCCTGTCCTGCGTTGCCATGGTGACGGCGAAACTCGACGACCGGAGGAAGAAAGTTTTAAAAGCAGAAAAAGTTCCGGTTTCAGCTGCTGTAAGTTCACATTTCTGTGTTTTATACCGAACTCAGAGTCATTAGAAACCGTTTATATAAAGTTTAATGTTTGTAAGGTGAAGTTTGAGATAGTGACGTTTACAGAGTTATAACGGTAAGAAGCTTGATTAACTTTAGCCTAGCTAACTCAGCTTTAGCTTAATTCATTATTCCTGTGGGTAGTAGCTAACTGATGCAGTAACTTTGTCTTTAACTGGAGCTACAAACAAACAAACAAACAAACAAACAAACATTACTCACTGTAAAAAATAAGCTAAATAAAATAAAATGTCTGGCGGTGATTATTCACCTCTGTCTCCTTCAGTGTAACTGACAGGTGAAGATGAGCAGTGCTGTAGCAGGGCAGCGCAGGACCGGGTCGTTATTACCGGAAATTAGCACCTGCAGGAGCAAACGGAGGAGAAGCAATCAGTACAGGTGAGTTTAGAGAGAAACCACACAGGTAAAAAGAGTGAGCAGTGGAGAAGTCATTTACTAAAAGTGTGTGTGTGTGTGTGTGTGTGTGTGTGTGTGTGTGTGTGTGTGTGTGTGTGTGTGTGCAGCACGTTGAAGCAGGAGTTCTTCCAGTCTGGATCGTTGTCAGATAAATCAGATGAAACTCTGACCAGAGGAGAAACTGCACAGTGAGTCTCCATCCTCCTGAGATGACACTTTGATTAAACTCTTTATTGGAAGAGCAGGTGATACATGTTGCTCTTAACGTTATTCTCATGTCCACACTCTGAGGGCGACGAGTATTTAAAGGTTAAAATGGTTTGTTTAGACCTGTGAGCCACTGCAGTCAGTGTAGAGCGCCCTCTGCTGTTTAAACACTGTTTTCTCTTGTTAATATCTGGTGGAGCTGAGATGTTTTTCTTTCCTTTACATGTTGTTTTCTCCAGGTTCAGACACAGTGTGAAGCAGAACATCTGTGTGCAGATGCTTCAGGAAGGATACCACAGGTTGGTCTCATTCTTATTGTATCTGTCATATTTGAGTCGTGGTGCTAAATTTTTTAGGGCGTAAAAACTTGATGAAACATTCAGGTGCTGATAAATGAATTTATATTTATGTTTTATTCGTTGTGAAATTTCAACTTTCTCCAAATAACGACTTTGAATCTCGATCCAGGTCGTTTGCGGAGTTCTTCTTCCTGCTGCAGTCGGACCAGGATCGGAGGGCGGCGGCTGAACCTGGATCAGCTCTCAGGCTTCAGACTCCTCTGGAGGAGCAGCGAGATAAACTGGAGACCATGAGGCTGCACCTGAATCAGGCTGAGCAGGCTGAACGGACCGGTATATACACAGCATACTGAATGAAATGGGTAGTTTCTGACGACGTACATGTGTGGGATGTGAGCCGAACTAAAGACTGACTGTCATTTGTTTGGTTAGATGTAAAGCAGGCGTCAGGTTAAAGATATTATGTGTTGATAAGAAGGTTAACTGTAAACTGAAGGATTTTCTAAATGGAGTTTTGTTATTCACCAGTGTTTCCTGTGTGTGTGTGTGTGTGTGTAGGTTCCTGGTCCACGGTGTGTGAGCAGCGTCTGTTTTTGGGTCGGTACTTCTCGGCTCCGGAGGATCTGTTGCTGAGTTTGCACTTCTACCACAGCTGTGCAGACCGAGAGCAAGGGGGGAGCTCGAGACCGGCCACCGAGGCCCGGGCCTGCATGGCCGAGCTCTACCTGCAGCAAGGTGAAAAGCTCAGTGCTCCGTGCATCGACTCCAGTCTCTGGATCTCTGCTGCAACATTAGAATCACAGCAACAAACAGCACAGATGAAAACTGATTCAGAATCTCGGTGCTGCAGGAGAGCTGCAGGAGGCGAGGCGGCAGGCGGAGCTGTGCCTGAAGCAGGCGGAGGACGGCAGCTGGCTGGACTTGACCGGTCGGCCCCTGAGGCTCCGGGCCCTCCAGGCGCTGTGGGGGATCTACGACCGGCTCGCTGACATTCCACTGGACGCCGCGAACCACAGCGAGGCCCTGGAGCTGCTCCACAAGGGACACAACATGGCCGCTGAGTGTAGGTGGAGACAGGCGGTAACAGAATCTAAAATTTATTTTCAGATGTTGACAGCCGTGAAAAAAATGCTAACATCAGAAGCTAACATGCTAATGTGAAGCATGTACAATCATTACAATGTTCACCATTTTATTTTGGAACGTTAGCTGTTAAACCCAGAGCAGACTGGATCCTTCAGAGTTACTGTGCAGTGTAGAAACTTGTGTCTGTTTCAGCTGAAGACAAACACATCGAGGGGGAGGCGGCCTATCGACTGGGACTGGCCTATCAGCTCACAGGAGACCATGACACGGCTAAAAAGGTACCTGAGTGTGAGTGTGACATCAATCTTTATTTTTAATTTTATTATTTTTATTTAGTAATAAAACTGTGTTTGTCCAGTTCTTCAACTCCTCCATGCAGATCTGTGGCACGCTGCAGGACGCAGACGGACTGGGAAAGGCCTACAAGGCTATGGCCAAGTCTATGGAGAGGTACACACACACACACACACACACACACACACACACACACACAAAAACCTGATCCCTAAACTCACATCCATGTAAACACACTCACTTACTCCTTGTTTGTTCTGTGTGTGAACAGTAAATCCAGGTAACAGTGAATCTGTCAGAGCAGATGTTTGATATTTTTTCTGTGTGAGACAGTGAAGGCAACATAGATGAGACTGTTCGGTGTCTGGAGAAGTTAATCGACGTCACTCGAAGCAACGGACTGCAGCACAACCTGGCCGACGCCTGCATCTGTCTGGGCAATCTCTACTACAGCATGGTATCACACACACACACACACACACACACACACAAGCAGAACATAGTTGTAGCTTCTTAAACACTTTATTGACCAAATATTTACAGTTTATTTCATTAGAATCTCTGAGGTACGAACTGAAGGTAACGTCCTGTTTTTCTCTGAATGAAACTTCTTCAGCTTTACCTCTGAATTACATCAATCTCTGGACGTTTTCTCTCTGTAGGGTCAGTACAGTCGAGCCTGTGACTGTTTCCTTCAGGGTTACAAAGTCGCCTGTAACATCGGAGACGTGGCTCTGCTGCAGAGAGCACAGGTACATGCTTTTAAATGTCATATCTGTGCAGGTGCATAAAGATGATCTTTACCTGTAGATGTAAAACATACGCCGTGTTTAGCAAAAGCTAATTTGCAGATTAGGCCTTTAAATCTGTGTTAAAACAACCAAACGAGTGAGTTGATCAAACAGAATCAGGATAAAAACAACAGGACAGATAAAACGTAAATATTGACATCACTGTGTGAGCAGAGTGTGTAAACACTGATTGGACTAATCAAATGTAATCCAATAAAACAAAAACCAGTTGATTATATCACATATGGAAGCCCATTTCTGCCAATGTGCTCGAAACACAAAGATCTGTAAGTCAAAGTCAATAGAAATTAAATTAATTGTTATTTAGTATTCTGAAATTGTGACTTAGTGTCTCAAAAAAGATCAACTTAAATATTTTAGAGTCATTATTTTGTGAAGGTTTTGGGCAACTTTTTAAAGAAACTAAGTCATTTTTAAACTAAACTAAGTCTTTTTTTTTCAGAAACTAAGACTTTTTTTAGAAACTGTGTCATTTCTTTAGAAACTAAGTCTTGTTTTAAAGAAACTAAGTCATTTTTTAGAAATTAAAAACGGTCTGTCTCTGGCTCCGTCAGCTGTGGGTGGCCAGCGCTCGCGCTCACTCCATGATCAGGAAATACAGCACTGACGTGGAGTCGGCGTCTCCTGCCGCCCTGAGACGACTGGTAGTCTGGAAGGAGACCAGAGGACATGAGGAGCTCAGTCCAGACTCTACAGATCCCACTGCTACAGCCCGGTACTAACTCCTCATCAGAGAATGACACTGGTGAAGATTAATGAGAATTAAAATACACACAGGGTTAATACATTGTTGTCATTAAGCAACATTTTACAGCACATGAACATAAAGAGTACATAAATAACACAGCTGTTTGATGTGTTTATGTGTCATATACTGTAAATTTGTTTGATATAATCTGTTAACAGTCAAATTAGTGACTCAATAAAGACATAAGAGACATGTAAATCTGCATTTCCCCACTTCTAAGAGGAGCTTTACCTAATCCTGCTCACAGCCACGATCTGAGCTAATCTCTAATCTTCAGACTAAAACTACACCAAACTAAGACGTACTCATCTCATCTGACTCTGGGTGAGAGAAAACAACCAAACCAAAGATTTACTTTCATTCTCAGCTCAGTTCAAACACATTTCAAGTCAAAAACATGACGTAAATTTCAGTTTCCCAAGACTTTGACTGTAGCTGTGAATGCAGCACTCGGCTGGCAGCGTTAGTCGGTCAGTCCGCCATTTTGAACCAGAAATATCTCCACGTTTACCAGATGGATTGCCTTAAAATTTGTTGCATATGTCCGTGTTTCCCTGAGGATGGATCCAACCAACTCTGGTGATGCTGACTCACCAACTATCGGATGGATCACCATGAAATCACCACTGCACCTAAAGGCCAAGTTATGCTGGGAAAGAGTGACCTGCTGAGCGTTTATAGTCTGAACATAAAACAGACATTACGTAACAGAGGAAACTGTGGATTTCTTAATCAGCCGATGTCGGGCTCCGTCCTTCAGATCTCAGCTCCTGTGTGTTCGATAATTATCTGATAAACAGACAGAAAATCTGTCAAACAGATAAAATCATCAGAACTCAACATGTTATGAACCATGTGGACAAACAGAGGAGCAGACGATGAGTCAGTCCATCAGCTGTTGGAGTATCTGTGTCTGTGCAGCAGAGGAAATGACGAAGACGAGGAGGATGAAGGTCTAAATATCTCACAGCGACTTCATCTCCATTACAGTATGTATCGTTTGATGAAATAGAAATAAACATTTTATTTCTAGTACCAATGTTTCCATGTTAACTGTGTCTGTTTTTAACTATTAATACTTTATGTATCAATGATGAAATGTAACTGTATTCAGTGTAAACATATATTTATATATTCTGCTTTTTTATTTTGTCAAAATAGCTCATTTAAATATTAGTTTATTAGTTTAACTCATAAAAGCAAGTTTTTATCACAGTTTATTTAGTTAATTAAAATATATTTACATTTGAGAATTAAAAAAATAAAATTGCAGTGCATTATTTGTCATTACGCTGCTAGTGTTGTGCGGTTTATATATGTTTACCTTACCTGTGTTTCCTATAATGCTTTATGATGTTTTATTTGTGCTTCATTTCCGGTATTACACCTATAGTGTACATGTTACTTTTACCAGTAATACGGTAATCGAGAGAAATCTGCTGCGCCTCTACTTCAGTCTTTACGGCCTCGCTGAGGCCCATGTGTCCGGAAAACAAGCTCCGGTTGTTCTGGTTGTGTTTTCTGACAGAGAAACCTCCGGAGGAGAAGCTGGGGAGTTGTAAAACTTGGATCCGGCTGGTGTGACGGGGGGGCCGGCGGGGTGAACCGGTGAACCCCGGGGTTGAAACATGGGCCTGCTGGCGAGGATCCGGAAGGAATGGTTCATCATCGGGATAGTGCTGGTCATCTTATCGGCCAAACTGCAGCCCAGCGTCGGTGTCAGGGGAGGTGAGTGGGTCGGAGTTTGGGAACTGCTCAGTCTTTAACTCCGACTGAAAACTATCTGCATGTGGAGACGACTGTCTAACAAACACCAGAGTCTGTGTTAAATGAACCAACAGAGGTGGCTGCTGTAGGGATGTTAGTGCCAGGCTTGGAAAGAGTTTCCCATCTTTATCTTTGCTCTTCGCTCTTGGTCCCATATTAGCTCGTAGGGAAAGACTTCAGACCTCAAATTAACCGTTTACAGTCACTGAAAAAATCGGCATATGTGTGGTTCTCTAGCTACAGTTTTAATTTTAATAAAATGTCAACTTTTAGACTTTGGTTTAGGGTTTTTCTCAAGGCGCGGGGGGCGACCGACTGTAGAAACTTCACGAAAATTGATCCACAAGTTGGAATTTCTACTCAAAGATGGATTATGTCGTATACATAGCATGTGCCGAAATAAAGTTTGAATCTTCTTGATTGTTTTAATATGTAAATTAATGGAATTATTAATGGTTATGTTGGTGCAACAGGTAGATAAATGTAAATTTTCGGATTTTGTAAATGGAATTTCGTTACTTAAGACGCGCAGTGGAGCTAGTAGACTCTCCCTCACAGTGGTTCCTCTGTGTGTGTGTGTGTGTGTGTGTGTTTCCCACCTGGTACTGTAGTGACACGTTGCATTCAGCAGTAATGTAAACACACCTCCCCGGTTGGATGTCACTTAACCAATCCTCGCTCCCGTGTGCGGCGCGAGCACGATGACATTACCTAATTGGCTCACATCACATGTTTTTAGTCACTCATAATAAACAGTGGATTTTGTCAGGTCAGACTCACCGGAAGCGGCTCTCACCGGGTTTGGGAACAAAGTGAAAGTGGCGTTGAAGATAAACTGGTGTTTTCTCGGTGGTAATTTCACAGTTATTACCTTCACTGATAAGGCTCCCAGTCACACCTCCACATCTTATCCTGCTGATTAGATAAGCTCCTGTGCTGCTACTGACAGGTGCTGCCTTCAGGTGCTCCCTGGAAAAGTTGTAGCCAAGTGCTTCTTCAGTTTAATTGTCACTTAGCTGCTGCTTTCAGTTTTAAAACAAACCCACAGGCTGATGTTATTTATTTTATATCTGCATAACCATATTGTAATGAAGGTCCTGTTTGGCATCAGATTTGTTCACAGGTCATTTAATAAAAAATGATAATAAATATGTATTATTTAAAAAAAATCCCATCCAAAAGTGAAACCAGGTTTAGTGTTTTTATTTATTGTTGTTTTTATTATAAAGATAATCATACTGTCTATGTAGCACCTCCTTGAACACACCACCGCTGGCTCTATAGCTCTTCATTTGAATTCACTGAACTAAACATTTTATTTTTATTAAACACGACTAAAATGTCAAACTGTGCAGTGTTATTGTTCCACCTCTATGTGATGTGTAGTTTTTATTTTGTCGTGATGTTTGTGTTTATGTGTTTGTCTTTTCTCTCAGGTCCTCTGAAGCCAGAGATCACCATCGCCTACTTCGCTGTCTCGCTCATTTTCTTCAACAGCGGCCTGTCTCTGAAAACAGAGGTGAGGAACTGACTGAACATTAAATACTCCAGTGATGCATTCAGGTGACGTTTGTGTTGTAGGTTTCATTCTCCGTCTCTCTTCTGTAGGAGTTGACCAGTGCGCTGCTTCACGTTCGCCTCCACCTGTTCGTCCAGTCGTTCACGCTCGTCTTCTTCCCGCTCGCCGTTTGGCTGCTGCTCAGAGTGCTCGCACTGACCGCCATCGACCAATGGCTGCTCAGAGGGTAGGAAGAGTGTGTGCTAATGTGTGTCAATGTGTGTGAAAGTCGTCCTTTATTCGAGTCACTGTACCTGAGGGACGAGTTATGTATGAACTGAAAGACCCACATTCACTGCTACTACAGGCAGAGCTCTGTGTGTGTGTGTGTGTGTGTGTGTGTGTGTGTGTGTGTGTGTTGAACAGGTCAGTTACCTCTTAAAATCAAAACTGTCCATGAACTGACTCAAAAAGGAGACAAATTAACCTGAAACTCAAAAAGTCTTGGTGTCATTGAAAGCAGCATCTCAAAGGCAGAAATGTTTACCCGATGTTTTTATAAATATCTTTGCGATACTGTGGCGCAGAAATATAGTTCAAATGTTGTCTGAATCTGTTGAATGTCCGCTTTCAAACCCTCACTGTCACAGGGTCGTACATGACTCACAGTCGGAGCAACGAGGCTGAGAAAAGGTCTCGACCCACACATCTGCCTCTCACGCTTCATAACTGACAGATTCATGTGTCCGTCACCTTAGAAACACTGCAGTTTTCATCCAGTCGACAGCAGAGAATTTCATTTTAGACATTTCTCATGCATCTATCTTGTGTTTTATTCTGAACCTAACACCCATTTCAAACACCAAACAATTCATCCACATGAGTTCTGGTGTGTTTTCACAAGAGTGCCTCATTACAGAAAGAACTGATATTTGTCTGCAAATTTTGACGTAAAACACATGGATATCATGTTTTATGCAAGTACATCCACTGCTGATGTTACTGTTAATGTTATTGGAAGCAACTCTCCTACCAAACTTACTTCTATTCTATATACATTATGTTTTATTTTTTCCTTTCTATTTAATAGTCTGTAATAATCATTTTTATTGTGTTATTGTATTATGTTTGTCACTGTCTGGCACAAGTTGTCTTATCCTGTTAGACCATCAGAGGTTAATGACTCTCCGCACCACAAGGGGGCGCTCTGCAATCAAACATTAATTACCTAGAGGAAACAATACCAGTGATGATGTCCAGCTCTCTCAAATAAGTCTATGATGGGACAGTAAAAGGAAGGACCATGCTGTTATGGTATTAGCAGCATTGCTGTGACATTAATAGGGTGGCAGCTATCAGTTATTTTTATTATTGATTAATCTGCTGATTGATCAACTGATAAAATGCCAGAAAAACGTGAAGAGATCCCTCTGTTAGTTACTCCGATCACGTCACCTCTGACCTCTTGAATGAAGGAGATAAAAGGTCCTCACAGGCAGACACAGATGACGATGATGATGATGAGTCTTCCTCCTCTTCCTCCTGCCGTTGTGGTTGCCTAGGTTACAGACGGTGAGCTGCATGCCCCCTCCGGTCTCCTCCGCTGTGATTCTCACCAAGGCTGTCGGAGGCAACGAGGTAACACACTCACTTGTTAGCAGGTTATTATCCTCCGGTGTTTGACAAATGGTGTAATGTTGGAAAGTAATAAGCAGTGTGTTGGCATGTGGTTGTCATGGTGACTGAGTTCATATGTGTGTGTATGTGTGTTTCTAGGCTGCTGCCATCTTCAACTCAGCGTTTGGAAGCTTCCTGGTGAGATGTTGGTTTGATTTGTGGGATTGAACCTGGTTTTAAGGTTCAGGTTAGAGTTGGGGGGGCGTGTATTATGAATGTATGTGATTCCTTTAATCGAGTCCAACTGTGATGACACGTCAGCGTGAGCTCTGTTGAAGGTGTAATCGTGTCTTTCTGCTCTGCAGGGAATCATAGTGACTCCAGTGCTGCTGCTGCTGTTTGTAAGTCTGACTTTTTTACACTGAAAAACACACAACTGCTCCTTAAACCTGCATTAACCAACGTGTCTCAGGAATGAGACCTAAAACCCGGAAGTAAGTTAGCATGTTAGTGCTAACGTTCCCTCGTCCCAAAGTCAATGTGTTTTTGGTTAAATGTCTGAAATAAGGTCTGTGGTTTTAACACAAGCTCAAGACATTTTCAGGTTTTCTTCTCCGACATAAAATGGGTCAGTAAATCCCCCACTCCTGATGTTTGAAGCTTTTACCGTGTCTTAAAAAAGGCGGTTGCTAACGAGTGTCTAAATGAGACTACAGAGGTTGTCGGGGACGTTAACATGAAAACCCATCTACTCACCAGTCCACCTTTACAGCCTCGTTGTGTTTCTACTCACGCTCTTTCAAACTCTCACTAACTTTCTAAGAAGAAAGGCTTTTGTAGAAGAGCTCAGAGCTAAATGAAATGACCAGTTGGAAGCTTAGTGGTGGAGACGTTGACGTCATGTGACCGTGGTGTAGTTGGTTTATAGCCTAACATTAGCTTCTTACTTCTGGAGATTGGATTTAGGCTTCAAACATCAGAACAGTGGTGTTCATCTGTGAAGATTATCTGATCAACTAAACAAACTTCTTCTCCTCCTCCAGCTCGGCTCTTCATCCTCCGTTCCCTTCTCCTCCATCTTCTCTCAGCTCTTCATGACCGTCGTGGTGCCTCTGATCCTGGGTCAGGTAGGAATCTGTGACCACGGGTTAAATAAAATGAACAGTTTCTTTCTTACAGAGGCGTAAATCTCTCTGGTGTGTGTGTGTGTGTGTGCAGGTGTGTCGAGGTTTCCTCAGGGAGTTTATCGAGCGGAGAAAACCTCCGTTCGGCGCCGTCAGCAGCGCCGTCCTCCTAATGATCATCTACACCACCTTCTGCGACACCTTCAGTAACCCCAACATTGAGTTGGACCCCACCAGCCTGCTGCTGGTCGTCCTCATCAGTCAGTTCACTGTCTCTGTGTGTTTTTTTCTCTCAAATGTTTGACTTTAATCTCATAGAATCTTTGAGTTCTTTTCTGGAAAAATTCTGCCTTTGATCTTGGAACTTAGGAGTTCTATCTCAGAATGCCCCCTCCCCTTCCCCCAACAGTTCTGTTCTGTTCAGTTCTGGCACAGAACAGAGTTTCTACTTTTCTACTACCTAAATAGAAGTAAATGTAAGTTTTTTTAGTTGGACACTAAAGTGAACTCTCTCTTGTTCTCTGCAGTTTTCTCCATCCAGGTCAGCTTTATGCTGCTCACATTTGCCTTTTCTACCAGGTGAGTCTCCTCCTCCTCCTCCTGTGCTTTTATCCTCTCATCCTTCCTCCTTTACTGCTCCCTCTTTCTTTAATAAGTTTCACATTTTATACGTCTGTCTCAGTTTCTGCATTTCCATCCAGCTGTCAAGCAAGTATTAAGCAAACTTTTATAACTTTGGAATAAAGTTTGAATCGCTCAATCATTTGGATTAGGAACGAGCTTATTAATCTTTTGTTTTATAAAATGTCAGAAAATATTTAAAACTGTCCATCACCAGTCTGATAAACAGTCCACAATCCAAACATATTCAGTTCTGTATAATGTAAAGCAAAGACAAGCAGCAAATCCTCAAGTTTGAGAACCTGGAACCAATAAATGTTTGCTTGAAAAATGACCAACTTTATTCAACAGTGATAGCTGCTGAATAGACTTCTGTAACTAATCATTTTAGCTCTGTTCAGTATGTAGTTTATATGTGTGGTGTGTATCAGTAGAAAGTAATAAGTCAAAGGTCAGAGGTAACAGCACCCAGGCTGTTGCTTACTGTGTGAAATGGTCTAGAGAGTGAGCGAGTGGAAAGGAACCCAGGGGACTAAGGACAGAGGGTGTTATGTGATTTGTGAAAACTGCCTGTATTTGGTTTGATGTTTGACTTTGTGTTTGTCTCTGCAGGTCGGGCTCAGGATTCAGCCCTGCAGATACTGTCGCCATCATGTTCTGCTCCACACACAAATCACTGACTCTGGGTAGGTACACAGCTACGACTGTAAATGAAGATGGACGACACGTCTTCTCTTACTTCCACTAGACAAAAATGAAACCAGAATATCCTGGATACAACTGCTGCCATCTTTGTGCTGGTTAACGTCACTGGACCCAGAGTTGTAATTGGCAAGTGGAGCCGTGGTGTCAAATTCCACCAGTATACCCACCCGACCAATCAGGAGTCAGTCACAGTTGTCAGTCATGACAAGATGTAGTATTTGTTGATCAGTGTGAATCCTTTCAGTGCTGAAACAGTCCTCATTGAACTGCTAAAAGACCAATTAAAATGTCATAAATGTTATAAAATAATAAATTCTTACATATATTAATATGGTCAGAGACTGTTTGGGGTGGCTAGTCAAAGTTTTTCTAAAATCCTTTGGTTGCGCCCTGAGATACACTTCATGCTGACTGAAGGGAGAAATAATTAAGGTATTATCAGGCAGAGGAAATGAAAATGATGTATGTTGCTTTACATGAAGTAGAATTGAAGACCAGCTTCTTTTTATCCGGACATCAGAGAGATTAAACTCCCAAATCCACAAGCAGAGTAACAGAATATCTTCTTCATCTCTGTTTAATCTGACCTCTCTCCAGGTATCCCCATGCTGAAGATTGTGTTTGCGGGCTATGAGCACCTCTCTCTGATCTCAGTCCCTCTGTTGATCTACCATCCGGCTCAGATCCTGCTCGGCTCCGTCCTTGTGCCGACCATCCGTAGCTGGATGACCAGTCGGCAGAAGGTACAAACTTATCACAAGTGAAATCTGGTTCCAGTCCTGAGGATGAATCTCCAACACTGACCATAAACTAACCTCTTCCTCCAACCCTAACCTCTTCACCTTGTCTCCTCCCCTACAGTCTAGTCTGTTGTTGAGATAGGGCCACATTCCAACACTGCTGCCCTGAGTGAGTAGAAAACTGATTCCAAATAACTGATTAAAAAGGGACATGTATAGTGTAATTCTTCTTCTTGCCTTTTATAATCAGAGCTACTGATCTGTTGTGATTCTGTGACAGTGTGTCCAGCAGGTTCCCCAGGTTGTTCTTTCTCAGTTCTTAGAGTATTAAAAATACAACATAGATCTGAGTGCAACAGCTCCCTCTACTGTTAAGAAAATAAGCAGCAAACATCTCCTGCTGGACCCAATGCTACAAACACATGAGCTTCGCTTTGATCAAATACCAGTTGGGTTGTATTGGGTGGTGGTGGTGGTGATCATGATGATGATGATGGGATTAATTTAGATTTTAACCCCAGCCCTGATTTAAAGCAACACAATGTAACGTTGCTGAGCAACAGCGCCCCTGTACAGCCACAAGTGGTAAGGTAATTCTGTTGGGCTCTGAGTCCAAGTGGTTAAGTGGTTTTCATGTACAGAAAATAAAACGTATTAATCTCTAGACCGGAGCTCCGACTGCTCACTGAACTGAATGATTCCCTACTTCTGGAGCAGGAAGTGCTGTCGCCACAACAAACACACCAAACTCCATTCAGAATTCTTGATATTTTCAAAGTTTCCTGGCTGGATATCTGAGATGAACGCTGGTTTTTAATGACTTCTAAGTCTTCTTAACTGATCTACAGTCAGCATACTCTGAACTGCTGGCTGTGTAAGAAATGGAAATAACAGAGGCCACAAAATGTTTCTGAAGCTGGTATTTTAAGGTAAAATAGTTACCTAATGTTGCATTATGTCAGATTTCCCTGCTGGTGGTGGTGGAGATTTAACTGACCAGGCTTACTTTGAAAATTCTCACTATTTTACATAGAATTTGTTTTTGTGCTATCTGAATATCTCACCCTCTGACTCGCTGCTTCTTTTCTCTCTTTCTCTCTCTTCAGGCGGTGAAGCTGTCAACCCTCCAGCCCATCTGATGAGGATGAAATCAGTGTTTTGCTGGTGTTTTTACTGTGATTCAGCAGACGGAGGTGGAGGGAGACATTAGACATACGTGCCTTATTACAACCAATCAACAGAGACCTCAGCGTGACGGAGGAGACAAAGGCTCACTTTTTGCCTCAATTTTCTTGGTTTCTGTGACAATGAAAAACTCCCATTTCGTATTTCCATCAGATATATTCTTTTATATTTAAAAGAAATGAAAGCACATGTTTTATTTTTATATGGAATACCCAAAAAATCCTGCAAAAGCAGAACAGCTGTTTCTTTTGTTTTTTATAATGGAGGGTTTGGTTTGAAAAACAGCAACTGCCAACAGGAACTGGATGGGTGGAGTTACTGGGACCATTCTTTTTTATTTTTCTTGCTATTTTCTACAGTTTTCTACTCTGAGCTATCACTGCCAGAAAATGAGGACAGTTGTTACATTTACGTTCTTGATAGAAACAAACAATGCTGGATGATCTGACTTTTGATATACAGTATAATGTTTGGTTTTGGAAGAAGCAGTCCTGCGATGAGGGGATGGTGTTGAGTTAACAAGTGATTGATTCAAATAATGAAGTTACAAAATGATTATTGTGATAGTGAATTTAAGTTAATAGCCAAAATATCATCATCTTTCTTGCATTATTCACAAATTCACTTCATCTGTTTTTATATACGTGTCTTGATCAAATTCCTGTCCACATTGCCTCAGACTCTTACCAAATACGTGGTTGTTGGAACAATAATGAGGTACGAACCTAATGTTTATGATCAAGGCTGCTATCTAGTGCATTAAAGAGCAGAAAAAATTTGAAACTGACTAAAAATGCACAAAATATTTTGAAAAACAAAGGTCCACATATTCATCTATATGTTGATGACACCCTGTTCTAAGTTATGTAGTCCTGTTGACAGTCATATCATTTTGTCATGGTCCCACCTACCAAAATCTTCAAACCTAATTTAAAGAAATGAATGTCTTGGATCAGTCTGAGGTTGTAAATCTGAATTGTGTCCTCCTCGTGGCCTGTTAATTGGTCTGAACATTGCTGAAAAAATCTGAATTTTAGGCAACGTTTTAGAGGTCTGGAACCAGATAACTAGAACCACCTTTTCAGCAGGTTTACAGTGAATGTATCATCACTACAGCCAGTTAGAGCTGGAGCTTCAACACAGGACATTCAGTCCAGTCCTACGGTATTTTTAGACAAGGTTAACTGATGATGTAAAGTCTGTGGACCAAACTGAAGTACTTGTATGATCAAAGGGCAAGTCTTTGCTTGCTAGCATTCAGGCAGTATTGCTCTATGTAAGTAGCCTTACATCCTTTTTGTATTTTACATGAACTCTGGTTTCCCTTGGACTGAAAAACGAGGCAATGAGAACTATGAGAGTGAACCAAAACATTAAATTTGTGGACTGCACAGATAAACACTGAGCTGAAACTCACTATAAATCTTGGTTAAGCCAAGCGCAGCTGCAGATTCAGGTGATAATTATCTGTAGCCTAAGCCTAACCGTACCTTAAGCATAGTTCATTTGTCATAACTACAATCTTCCCATAACCTTAACCATTATATGAGGTGCAGATATTGGGATTTTGCAGAATCCTCTAATATCACCTATCTGTCAATTTTCTGGATGTAGTCTGTGGTAGTGGTGGTGAAGGTGGTGGTGGAGGAGGCATCCCTAACTGCTGAATTACTGACTGGGAATTGTTGCAACAATCCAAATGTAGATTTCAAATATAAGAAGATAAAGGATTAAGGGAAACAAAAGCCTGTTTCTTGACCTAAAAGGAAAACATATTTCATGGAAACCTATTTTATCAGACTGTTCACTTTGACTGAGAATGTTACTGAAGAGATTTTTGAATCTCAGATTTCTCCAATGTTCCTTAATGATGGAGTCAGCTACAGTTATTATGGGGATCATTTTACTGGTCTTCTACTGCTCTGTCCAGTGACGCTCAAGTTTACAGTCAGTCTCTGTCTGTTTACAGTGCGATTGTTTTTGACAGTAGTATATTTTGACAAGGAAGATAGTGAGTGGGATATGTATGGGTCTGCTCTTCTACTTAAAAAAAAACTATATGGAAATAAACCTACAAATTTGGAAAACCATGGGTTTTTTTCTGTACAACATTTTTCAGGAAATGTTTCTTGGACTTTGTAGGTCTTGATGCTTGTTTTTTTATTTGTTCAAATAATTGGATAATCGACCGTGAGCTTAGTTATCCCCCCCCCCCAGAATAAGATATCCAAGGCAGCCAGATTACTGTGGCTGGAACTAGTATTTTTTACTTTCTCTTTAAGTCTTAACTAATGAGTGCTTCATCCTCGAAAACACTGGGACACACAGGGAAATATTGGCAGCTCATTAATTTCACTGAGCCTACTTGTTTTGGACAGATGGCTCTGCTGTCACATCATTTGGTGAAATAATAGTAAAATAAGCCATTGAAAGCCTTGCCAACAGACCCCAGAGGCCTTGTTCCTGCTTCTATCACACAACCAGACCCAAGTGATTTGAAATGACTAAGCACTGTCATCCATAAAACTTGACTCTAAGAGAGCTAAAATAAAGAAATACATAATTTATCATACTAAAAATATACTTTATTATTAAGTGCATCCACATAACATGACAATTAAAAAAAAAAAAGTATAAAGGTTTAGTATTAGTATTGTAGCATGCTAAATCAGCATACAGATCCTGCATTTATGCAAATAAGCTATCTATATGATTACAGAACTTGATTACAACCTTTGTGTGTTTATACATTTGCTGTCTTTCTTATGCATGGTTTAAAAAGTGTCCACCAAATGGTGAATGTCATCCTAGCCTTCCTATGTTCTATCAGGAGGCTGATTGTCGTTTTAGTTCTCTAAATATGTTGGAGGCAGAAACCTCTAGAGGCAGAAATACGTGCCAGGAACATTTCCATTCCCTCTGAAAATCTTCAGAGAGAAAAATGAAACTTTGGTCATATATGAAAACAACACTACAAACCTGCATGTGACTGCTAGAGGCTGCAAAGATAGTCATACTCCACAATGCTAAAGTAGGAAAGAAAGAAATATTTTGGTATCTAAACTGTCCATTTCTACATGTATTTATATATGTTTCCTGTATTTCAGTCTCCAGGTGATGCCAGTATATCGTACTCTGCCAGGAGCACGAAACTGTTCTCTCTGATTCTCCGGACTCTGACCAATTCTCCACACTCCTGGACGTGGATCATCCCTCTTTCTCCTCTCCCATACTCTCTCTCCCTGTCGTTCAGCGTCACCTCTGTCTGTTTGCCACAAGCCTGACGGTACATGTACCTTACGCCAACCACCAGCACCATGCCCAAGCCAGCTGAGCAGCCCAGCAGCATGCCCAGCTCCCAGGCACTGTGTCGGGGGATAATGTCTGGATACTTCCCTTCCTTGTCTGGAGCTCCAGAGGGATCAGAAGGATGTTTGGGTTTAGTATCAGTGTTGGGAGGGTTTGGTTTCAATACATGGCCAAGATTTAGTTTGAACTTTGGGTCAAGGTTTGGATGAGGTTTGGGGTTTGAGTGAACCACTGTTGTTTGTGTTGATGGGATGAATTTGGGCTCAGGATTAGATGGTGCAAGTGTGGTTCTGGATTAACAAACTCTGACCTGGGGTGAGTTTCTTAGAGGGTACAGGGGACGAAGAGGACACGAGGGGGTTGAGAAGAGAGCGAAGGGGAGCTGGAGAGGGTCCTAGGTGAGGGAGGACTGTGAGGACATAGAAAAAGAAGAAGTGACAGATAACACTGAAGAGGATGTTGCAGAAGAAGAAGATATGAAGGTGGATGGAGGAGGATATGAAGAAGCAAAGGAAAAGTAAGAGGTTGATGAGGCAACTGAGGAGGAGGGGCCTGGGGAAAGGGTGGAAGAAGAAGGTGAGGAGAAATCTGTGATTGACTGGGAGGAGGTAGACAAAGATAAGGAAGGAGTAGATGTAGGGACTGGGGAAGACAAGGGAGCTGGTGATGGATAGTTAGAAGAGTTTGACAGAGGTGTAGGAGAAGGTTGGACAGAGTGGGAATGAGGAGGAATTGAGATTGGGGAGGGAGAAGGGGGAGCAGAAAGGGCAGGAGCTGTTTTGGGTTGTGTCGTCCTGGAGGAGGACGAAGAACGGGTGAACAATATCGACTTGAAAGATGGACGCAGTGAAACCAGGGTTGAATGTCTGGAGGGAGAAATAGGAGTGGCAGAGCTAGAATGAATAAGGGAAGAGGGAGGTGAAGCATGAGTGTAGGTAGAGGATGATGAATGAGGAGTTGATTGGTGGGTAGACCCAGAAAAATGAGGAGGAGGAGTGGTTGAAGTAACAATGGCAAAAATTAGGTTCGTGGTTTTGATCTTTGCTTGGGGCTGAAGACTTGTGTCCTCTTTACCTTCATCCAGTACAAACTTTGATGTGAAAAGCCGAGGGATCAAAGATTGAGGAGTTGCTGAGGATTTAATTTGTTTCCATTCAAGGGCAGCTGTGTGGGGTGCACTGGTTTTGGAATGGGGCTCAGACCATGGTTGGGCAGAGATGCTCAAAGCTTCAGGTGATGTGTCAGTCTGGGATTGGTCTTTCTGGGGAAACCCCTGAGTTTGACTGGCAGTAGTTTGGAGCAAGGTTTGAGGATAGCGGCTCAGAGGTTGTGGTTGTGGTGGGCTGCTCAGAGGGGCAGTGGTTTGAAGCTGAGCATGAGGTGGACTGGTTTGTTTTGGTCCAGGTTTGGGTCCAGATGTACTATCCTGGGACCAGAGGGATATAGGATGGGTCTGACTAATGAATGGAGTTGTGTGGGACTGGAAAAAGGACTGCGGGGTAGGAGAGTTGGTTTGGAGACTGGGGTTTGATAAAGAGGTTTTGGACTGGGAAAAGGGCTGACTAGTAATAGTTTGGGACTGGAGGAGAGGTTTAGTTGGGGTGGTGTGAACCTCAAGAGAAGGCTTAGGTGAGGAAGTCTGGGGATGGAGCAGCGACCGGCTGCGCATTTCATCCTTGATTAGAGTCTCTTGGGACTCAGTTAGGCCAGTCCTCCAGGGCTGTAATGTACTACTCTGGGTTTTGAACTTTACTGAACTAGTTTGGTCCCAGATTGGCTCTGGATTGTTGGTAATATGTCTTGGGGGATTTCTATTGTGGAAGCTGTGATTGGTTAAAGTTATAGATGTGGTGGATGGCTTGGGTTTCTAATGTTATGTCTTTTAATTGAGGAACAATGGGCAGTTGGGGATCAAGGAACTTTGCCTCCTCTCTTTCTATCTCAGTGGTCTTAAGATAGGGGGAGGAAGAAGGATTGGATTGAGGACTGGTTAAGTTTTGCACTGTGATGTTTGGCAGAATTGTGCTAGTAATTTCCATCTTTGTAGCCTCAGCTGAGGAAAAAGGGGCTTTGGAAAGAAGGTGGTTGGACAAGAAAAGAGAGCTCCTGGGGTTCTCAGTATGAGTAACAAAGCTTCCTGTATCTCTATCTGCTTTTTCAGTCACACCTGTAAGGGATCCTGACATTGTGGTGTTATCAGTCTCACTGCCACTGGTAGCATTTTTAAGAGTTCCTGAACTCCAAGGGTTATTCTTTTTATTAACAATCTGATTGGTCAGATGGCCATCACCAGGGGATGCCAAAGTTGCAGAGCTGTTAATGTCCACGTGTGGGTAAGTGCCTGTCTCCAGAAATTTATAGCTTTGGGTTTTTGGTGTAGGGTGTTGTGCAGTAGTAGCAGGGCTGGCTGTCTCATTTGTTTGTTGTCTGAGTGCTGTCAGGAAATAAGGTTAGAAAAAAGTCAAAGTATTATTCTCAGTAACGTGTGCATAGAGACATAACTTATGTATGTGGTTGAATTTCAAGTTTGCATACCTTCCAGAGCAATAACTTCCTTTTCCTGGAATAGGCTCCCTCCGTCCACCCCAGTGATGTTACTCTCACGCCAATATCTATGACTCCCATCATGCACCACTGCAGATTTAATACCTGCCCAGTACACAAAGTAGGACTGCACCACCTGTGATGCTGGAATGACAAACAAAGAGGTTTGTTAAATAAAAATTGACCCAACTGTGCAAAAAAGCTATGGAAATTATAAAGCAAAGACATTAAAGATATTTGTCATTTGCATTCACCAGTATTCATTGTCAACGAATGTTGTTAGGTTCGTACTTACTAGAACCGTATGTCTCCCAAAGGTGCATCAGGAGCTCTCCACACAAATGAAAGGTTTCTCTTCAGCTGTTTATCAGAGTGGGTGAGAGTATCGCCCTCAGAGAGGCAGCGCAAGGTGTGGGTGCCAGGGGGAGTGAGAGTCCAGGAGCCACCCACCAACACTGGGCCCACTCTCGCAGACTTGACCCCAGCACCAACTCCAGTTCTATCCTTGACCCCAACTCCAGCCCTGGCTCTGACTCTGGATCGACCCCCCGTGCCCTCCACACTACGAGCCTGGAGCAGGAAACCCATGAAATCCCTAGAGCTTCGGACAGTTACTGTTGATACAGGTATAAATACAGAGAGACAAAAAAAAGACATTAAACAAGTTGTTGTAGAGTTTCTCCAGTTAACAGTTGGGTTAAGTAGGTTAGTTAGCTAATCTGTGAGTTAAATAAGTTACTACCTGTGACTAACTGTCCAGGCAGGTAAGAAGTGGTGGATGTTCTCAGGGTGACGTGGCTGTGCTGTGGGTCCTGGGGTTGAGCGCGGATGTGGCCGGGAATCATTTCCTGACAGGACGTTCGGCTGGCACCCCGGGAAAACGAGTAGGTGGATGGAGCCAGTGAAAATAAGACCACACCCACCCCAAAACAGTGGAGGGTAGACTGCATCTCTACACACACACACAGACACACACTTTATCTTCTATTTCAATCAAAGCAAAGAGGGACAGTGCTAGACAACATGAAGGACAGCTTTAAAAATGCATGAAGCTTGAGGACATTACGGGAAATAATTTTAAGGATATGGTGCTATTGGCTAGGCTTGGTGACACAGTGACGTAATCTTAGGGCTAGTTGGTGAATCGTAGCTGCCAAACTAACCATGAACTTGCTAGCCAGTTCGGCTAATCACTACCAGAGCATCTCTATTTTTCTCTTCTGTTCTGCTTATTTCCTGCTGGCATCTTTTTCTTCTCTGACCATTTTGTTCAACAAAAATGTCATAAAGAGGAAAAACAAGGTTCTGAGTTAGCAAACTCTTTTAGCCTTGGTTGGTTGCTAATGAGACAAGAAGTTCAGTTTAAAAGTTTATTTGAAAGATGTATTTGTAACATCAACTCCTGTCTTATAACTGCCTGCAACATGTTCCTCTTTTATGGAACAATTTCTACTCCAACAGATGAGTTGAATAGAAGTGAATGGTGCAACACAGCCAATAAACAATAGCTAGACTCCCTGGTTCTCCATCCCCTCACAGATCAAAATTCACCAAGGTTTAAGTCAGCCTGAAAAATTTGTCTGGATTAGCCTCACCCTTGTAAATGAATTTAATTAAAATCCAGGACTTAATCGACTGCCCATATTCAACACTGGGCTCATTAATGTGTTTTTGGACAACAGGAGCTCTATGGCACAGATACAAACTTCCACCAATGATTGTGGCTTATCCATGCAAATGTACATTTAGATTTTTATAGTGTAAGTGGATCATAAAGCCATTCAAATAATAATGATAATTAATCAAGACATTCTTATTGAGATGTGAGATGTTAACCATTAAACAATTAATATCCTCTGAATGATACATTTACAAATGACTGAATGGCTGGTGCAGCAGCAGCAGGGAGAGTTGGAGGGTTGGATGACTGAGCATGAGCATCCCTACCTTGTGAAGCAGTAACTTTCAGGACAGCCAGAAAATCTCAGCAACTTCTTCTGTTTTCAGTTTGTAAAGAATCACTTCTTCGCAGTCTCCCAGTTATGTTCTTGTGTTGTTGAGTGTAGAAAAGCCTCTGAGCTGTTTGAATCCCAACAGAGCGTGTGAGGATGAGCTTGGAGGCATCTCGGAGTCTAGGATATGGAGGGGAAGGGGGGGTCATAGATCCAGAACATGTAGAGCTGCAGGTGGTATCCCTGAGTCCATCACATGCACTTCTAACAACTGATTTTGGTACCATTAAATGTACTTTGGTCCAGTTGTCCAGCAGCAGGATAAGTGGTTCATCTTGCTTCCATGTGATATATAAATACAGTTAATAAAATAATATTTTCACTGATAAATAGACAGACTCCAGAGGGTAACAACATTCTTTTCTAGTGTGTTTTTCTATGGGATTAGGACCCCCCCTCCCCACCTCCACACACACACTCACTAACAGGATGTACACCAGCTGTAGCCGCCTCCCTCCAGGATCTCCCAAACATTCCTATTTAGCTCTTCTTTCTTGCCTCCCCACCTCACTCCCTGTCTACCCTTGTCTCTCTGTCATTATTCAACATGCAGGGAGTTTTTACATCACTGATTTTTATCCCTTCTGCAGATCATTTTTCACCCCCACTAATAGGTAACTGTTAGCGTGGATATCTGGGTTTTTGCATGTGAAAAGCTATTTGTCTTTCTACTTTTTTGTATGATCTCAGTGTGAAATTGTGTGACTTTAGAGTGATATTGGAGGAAGTAAAAATATGTTATCAATCTGACAGACAGACAAACATACAGTAGGCCTATGTAACAAAACTGAGTATAGCCCCAAAAAATATAGCTAAAATGCTAAGTATTTACAGATCAATTTAATACTGTTTTGTAAGCCAACGCCCAAGAAGAATTAAATCGATAAATTTGAGAAACAGAAATGTCTAAATGATTTATGATTTATGCAAGAGGATTTGGGACAAGTGAAAAGTTTGTTTTTCAAAAAAGAAGAATTAGAGTTAAATTCAGTTTCATTCCAGTGACTATGCAGTTGGAGCTGTGGTAAAGTGAGTGCATGACTTACTTTTAACTCATGAAGTCCCCAAGAAAATAAAAATAAATTAATTTTTTTAATTTTCTTAAAAGGAGAAATGCCTCTGGGCTCTTATGGGTTAATGCATCAATTATAATAATGTAAATATAGAATACATGAAAGTATAACAGTCATAGGGGCCCAAACCTTTGCACATGCCACAATATTTTCATGTCTGGTTACTATAGACTTTGTATTTACCTCTTCTCGCTTCAAATATGAACCATAACCAAATTTCCCAGAGATTTTGCATACAGCTATAGCACCTAAATGGTTCTGTTGTACTGCTGCTGTTTGTTTAGCGGACATAACATCACAAACCACAGTGGGTGAAGTAAACATTGACTCTTTATTGCTCAAGCAGAGTTTAGCAACAGGGAGAATATCAGTTTTTTGTTTTTTTTTCCAGGAGCACTGGTTTGATAATTAAGATACACTGATGCTGTTTGACATGATTTTGTAAGTCGTTCTCAGTCTAGACTGTTCTCATCTCTGGTTCCCCAATGGTGGAACCAGCTCACAAATACTATCAGAGAGGAGCATCCCTCTTTATTTTCAAGAATCTCTTGAAGACTCCTAACACCTCTAACACCCTAACAAGCCGAACTAGCTCTTACTGTGACCTTCTTTAATTGATCTACAGATTTAGTCCTTACTTAAAGGTCTCCTACTGCACTGAAGCTTTAGTGTTGTCCCTCTTTTGTAAGTAATTTTGGATCAATATTTGTAGATGTAAATATAGATGTATAGTCTGAGTTGTTGTTGTCTTATTTACATAGTTTTGACTTTTAAGAGTAGATTCACGGCATGTATTCCCACAAATATGCAGCAGAATGATTTACAAGAAAGGTTAGTTGAGGTTGAGTACATCACAGGGTGTACTTTTAGACCTTGATCTGTACACACAACCACCATGCCAAACTCACACATCAGATTTCTTGCCATCGAATTCACAGGACAGCAGGATGAGAATAGAAATGAATGTTTTCCTGCCATCCTTCACTGTAGATCCACCACTGAGAGACGAGTAGTAAATCTCTTTCATCACCCACTGGTTAAATGCTCCTACCGCTCACTAACCTTTAACATGATCCTGAGTGTAACGTTGTCTGGTGTCTGGCTTTACACACTACTGTTGGATCTGTGCCAACTAACTGCCATTCATATAGCAAAGAGTATGAATCATACAAGACCGTTAGCAGGATTTGTTTGTTCTGTCTAGTGTCTGTAACTTCATCATATGTCAAAACGACGCAGAGACTACATATTAGGTACATTTACAGGATTGAGCTCAAGGGAGTGTTTGAAGGTTTCACTTCAGCCTGGACCTCAAGGGGAACAGTGTAATTTTCTCATAATGAACCTCAGTCAGTTTGAGAAGGTAGCCATGACAGTCTGTCCGTCCATTGCAATATCTCAGGATTGTCTTCCATCCGTCCGTCCATCCGTCCAACACAAGAGATGTGTTACATGTGATCCATTTAGTCTGTTTTGCATCCCTCATAATTTATAATTTTTCTAAAAGGAGAAATGGCTCTTATGGGTTAATGCATCAGTTATAATAATCTAAATATAGAATACATGAAAGTATAACAGTCATAGGGGCCCAAACCTTTGCACATGCCACAATATTTTAATGTCTGGTTGCTACAGACTGTATTTACCTCTTCTCGCTTCAAATATGAACCAAAATATGTAACTTTCCCAGAGATTTTGCATACAGCTATAGCACCTAAATGGTTCTGTTGTACTGCTGCTGTTTGTTTAGCGGACATAACATCACAAACCACAGTGGGTGAAGTAAACATTGACTCTTTATTGCTCAAGCAGAGTTTAGCAACAGGGAGAATATCAGTTTTTTTTTTTTTTTTTCCAGGAGCACTGGTTTGATAATTAAGATACACTGATGCTGTTTGACAATATTTTGTAAGTCGTTCTCAGTCTAGACTGTTCTCATCTCTGGTTCCCCAATGGTGGAACCCGCTCACAAATACTATCAGAGAGGAGCATCCCTCTTTATTTTCAAGAATCTCTTGAAGACTCCTAACACCTCTAACACCCTAACAAGCCGAACTAGCTCTTACTGTGACCTTCTTTAATTGATCTACAGATTTAGTCCTTACTTAAAGGTCTCCTACTGCACTGAAGCTTTAGTGTTGTCCCTCTTTTGTAAGTAATTTTGGATCAATATTTGTAGATGTAAATATAGATGTATAGTCTGAGTTGTTGTTGTCTTATTTACATAGTTTTGACTTTTAAGAGTAGATTCACGGCATGTATTCCCACAAATATGCAGCAGAATGATTTACAAGAAAGGTTAGTTGAGGTTGAGTACATCACAGGGTGTACTTTTAGACCTTGATCTGTACACACAACCACCATGCCAAACTCACACATCAGATTTCTTGCCATCGAATTCACAGGACAGCAGGATGAGAATAGAAATGAATGTTTTCCTGCCATCCTTCACTGTAGATCCACCACTGAGAGACGAGTAGTAAATCTCTTTCATCACCCACTGGTTAAATGCTCCTACCGCTCACTAACCTTTAACATGATCCTGAGTGTAACGTTGTCTGGTGTCTGGCTTTACACACTACTGTTGGATCTGTGCCAACTAACTGCCATTCATATAGCAAAGAGTATGAATCATACAAGACCGTTAGCAGGATTTGTTTGTTCTGTCTAGTGTCTGTAACTTCATCATATGTCAAAACGACGCAGAGACTACATATTAGGTACATTTACAGGATTGAGCTCAAGGGAGTGTTTGAAGGTTTCACTTCAGCCTGGACCTCAAGGGGAACAGTGTAATTTTCTCATAATGAACCTCAGTCAGTTTGAGAAGGTAGCCATGACAGTCTGTCCGTCCATTGCAATATCTCAGGATTGTCTTCCATCCATCCATTTTCTTCCACTGGGGATGGATCGTGGTGTTGAAGCAGCATATTCCAGACATCCCTCTCTCAGAAACATGTTCCAGTTCCTCCTGGGGGACTCCTTTATGATTAGAATTTGGTTATTGCCATTATTCAATGCCATAACTCAGGAACAGAAGAGGAGATTGTGATTCTGATTCTTCACTGATTCTGTTGCCTCTGACTCAGCTAAAAGGGAAACGGTTGTGTAAGTTTGCCAGTTTCAGCTACTTGTTAGTCCTGTTCCACTTGATACTGTATGTGCTAGCTTTATGTTTGTGTTGGTATTCTTACCATCCCCATGGTCCCCATGGATCCTGATCTGTCTCTGACCCAGCCCACCATCAGTCTCATTGTTCTCAGTTTTTTTGTTTCTGGTCCAGGTCCAGGTATTGCCCTGCCCCACAGGCCTGACAGGTCATTGTTATAATTACATCTCAGTCATCTGGGACTGGACAAGGCTCTTGATTCTGCATCAGGTCCGGATGTCTCTCTTCACCAGGATTTTCATTTCTCTAATTTTGCTGCTCTTTAGTGGTAAAGAGTCCAGATCAGGATCAGGCTTCTTGCACATTTTAACACACTTTCCACCTGCCCTAAAATGAGCTAAATCATTTTTCTTTTCTTTCTTTGACATCTCTGTCTATTATGTTGTCCAACACAGCCAATTAGTTGCTATCTGACCTTGTGGAAGTGTGAGGTGCCTGAGGACAAATTTAATCCACCTGTTTGTTTTTTACATTTTGTCGTATCCTCTACCTTTTCTAACTGTTTTTTTAATGACCCAAGGACCACCATTCTCACCAAGAAGCAACCTGAGGTGTTGAGATTAGATTCTAATACACCAGTCCATGGTGGTACTGGCGAGCTAACTAACATTAACTCACAGCAGTAGTGGTTTAACAGTGGCTAAAGTCCACCCTTCAGACACTGTTACTTTTCACTGAACCCTATAAAAAGCTTCTTTATTGGCATAATCAAGTAGTAACACTTTTAAGATCCTGGTCGGTGAACCAGTATTTTCAGGTATGACTCTGTAGGTTATACAACACAAAGCACATGATACCAGGGACAGACCGGATCCTGGCAGTCACTTTGGCTTTTCTGATTATGAAACTGCATAATTGAATGTATGGTCATGGACCCCCAGGGGGCCACGGACCACTGGTTGAAAATCCCTGCCCCATTTAATCAAGACTGAAATTGTCATTAGCTGGAAACATATTTTTTCATTCACCATGTTTATCACAAGTTATTGTTAACACAGCCCTCATATGCAACTTTCCCTACAGAGTCTGATTTACTGTGACTTCACTCATTTTGGTCATTACAACGTATAAACACATTACACTTCTAATCACTTATCAGAGGGACAGAGACACTCAGCTCTGTCGTATGGTAATGTGAACTACTTTACAACTACTCCTTACACAGTCAGTGAGTGCTATTGTTCAGCCTCTCAATGCTATTGGATAGTGAAAGTATAGATAGGTCTGGCTATCTGGCCAGGAACTCAGTCAGCCTGCAAACTTACCCTCAAGCTCATCACTTTGTTTTACTGGGCTGGATATATGTTAAGATTCAAGTAAGTCAAATTTCTTTCTTGTGATTATTTCAGTTTCTAGAACAAGTAGATATTTAGTTTCTGAGGAAAACATTCGTCAAATTAGATTTTAACCTGGTTTCTCTGTGTGTCAGTTCTACATATCTGGGTTAGTATTTACAACCTGTGCACCTTACACCATTACAGGGGGACATTGCACTGCAAAAAATAAAAAAAAATAAAAATAAAAAATACAAAGAGAAATATCAGGTTTTCTCTGTTAAGATTTTGAGTTTAGACTAGAATCAGTATTTTCATTTAACTAATCCTTGGCTTTTTTTCTGTTTACCCAAATTTCTGGTTGTTGCATTGGGCCAAAACTGGTCCTGAATATTTTGGGGGATGGTTGTTGCATTGATCAGGAACAGGTGAGAACATTCTTTAATGTGATGTTCTAAGTCAGTAATTATTCCTCAAGAGATGCTTCTAGCAACTGGTCCAACCTGTTTCTTTGTGTCACAGACTACAGTGAATTAGTTTGCCAAACCAAAGTCACTATTTTAACCTTTAAGGATGTTGTGTCGTCACCTTGTTTTGAGTCCTTTTTCCTCTTTTCTTCTTTCCCTTGCTTCCCCTTTGGTCAATGATGATTCTGGGGAGAGGTTCGGACTCTGGGACCCAGTCCCTGATAGATCAGGAAAACCTGAGGTTAGGCAGCCTGGAAGAGGATCCAAACTTTTGTGTATACAGCTTTAGGTGTTAAAAACGCCAAGACGCAGTATCTGTTTGTTCCCAGAAGGTTACATATACATATGGATATCAGTGTCGAGTGACAGATCCCCTGGGTAGTCAGGACCGGCTCTGCCAGAAATTTGCTCTATAGAATGTGACCCTCCAAGGCCTAGATTACCAGCAATTATCTTCACATGTTACAGATATGTTGCTCATGCTTCAGGCATGGGTGTTAATAACTTGTCATGTGTATCTGCACATCAGTGGCAAATGGTTTACATGACTCATTGGTCAGAGTCTGGCCTCATTGCATAATTTTGCTCAGGGCCTCAGGGTTGTCAGGACCTGTTCTGCGAGAACAGGTCATACTGTTGAGACTTCAGTGGTAAACAGGAAACACCAATCCATGGTGGTGCAGTAAACAGGTAAAGGTTGGCAACCGGTGCAAACAGAGCACAGGTAGGTCAGATCAGCTTTACTTGATGTTTTTTTTTGTTTCAGGACACAGACTGGTATACATAAAATCTCTGATGTGTTATCAGTTATCAATACTCCTCAAGCTCTCAACAGGTGTGTTATTACAGTTTGAGCTTAACCAGTTTAAATATTAAAGTTTACCTACAGACAGATTCACGTGCTTTGTGTTTGTCATGTGTATCAAAACAAGATGCTGAGAGCAGAGATTCACTTTTAGAAATGAAATTAAGAGTAAAATAAGTTTTAAATACTGAATCCTGCTGATATGTGTGAGTCAGACATGTTTGTTTTATAGCTGCTACTGGTTTTTCTTTCTTTTTTTTTCTTTAATACTTAGTACTGTTTTTGTTCCTTTTCTTTGAGTACATACATATACTGAAGGAATTAGTGGATGGACCTGAAGGGGAGGGAAGGACATTTAATATGTGGGCTGATCTGGGATCTGTGTGATAATATTTTTGTACATTGTTGTATTATTCCACAGTGTATACAGGTCCTTAACTCTTTAATCAGATTTTGTACTTTTACTTATGTTTGAGGGTCATCTCAACCTACTACTGATCTTTTACTTTACACTTGCACATATTTCTTGGAAAAATACTGATTAAAATGCAGATTAAGATTTAAGTCCGACACCTGCAGATGCACTGTATTCAGCTCGTGGACTGTGATGTTACAAAACCAATGAAGACATTTTTAAAAAGCTCGTAAAAATTTTAAAAGACACATATGAGAAACAAAAATATATTAACAAATGAAATAAGACTGTTAAATAGACATTAAAAAAATAACCTTATTTAGTCCAATTTTAACCTGTTTTAAATCACTGTCGTTTTTCTTCCTTTTTACATTTGTCCTTGTAAAGCTCTGTTCACTAATATTAGTGATCCACTAATATTCAGCACATATTAGAATAAAGTGACTACAAAGAGTCACTCAGGCATCAGGCGTGGTTTTCTCAGCTGCTGTCAATGTTTAAATACCACATCACTGATTGTCAAACCGCCACAACCGCTATGTTTACATTTTTCCATTTTTTTTTAACAGGGCGATTGTTCTTTCATCTAACTTGCATATTGTGCTTCAACACTCCCGAGGCAGAGGTGACATAAACCTGTTTTAGTTTACTTGTGAATATTGTCTGTGATTGTAAATTTAATATCTTTGGGTTTTCGCTCAGTTTATCAGACAAGAACAACAGATTTTAATCAATAAACCAATCAATTTCTATATAACTTGGATTTAGACAGTGTACACCAAAACAACCACAAATAAATAACTAAACTAAATTTTAAAATAAATACAAAAACTAACAGGTAAGCAGTGTAGGCAATGTTTTATCTCTGTCTTGTCTTCGTCAGCACTCGTACAGCAGATTTTTAATTAACTCAATTAATTAAATGATTAATTGTATTCTTTTTTAGATCAGAAAACAGAGCTTTACAACAGTCCAACCTGCCGGTCATAAAAGTGTTCATCTTTGTCTGTGTGTGGGAATTGCAATTTATCTTCCATTTTATTGACTAAATGACTAATCAGTCAGTCAAGTCACAACAACAAGACTTAAGTTGTTCTTATAAATGATTATTATTAGAGTATTAGAAATCGATTAATTGCAGCTTATAAAGGCAAAATAAATGGTTCCTGACCAGTTTGTTTTCATCTCTGTTTCATATTCTTTCTTTCTCCCCTCTTGTTAACAAGCATGCGTCATGTATAAATGGATGTGTGTGTTGTGTTGCTGTGTATTGTTACACAGTATGTGTGTGTTTACAGGTTGATGATGGTTTGTGTTTTGGTTCCTCTCCTCTTGCCCGTCCTCCTGACTGAGACATCTGCCTTCCTGTTCATCAGAGGTAAGAACTGAACAGCCTCAGTTTTCAGTCAAAAGTAGGGAAATCTCGATCATGTTTTTTTCTCTCTTATCAGCCCCAGTACAATCCGATATTTGTTTGTTTTTATATTACAACTGTGCAGCGTACCACAGTGACATGTCATTGACATACAGTAAAATTTGACATTTAAATCAGCAGCACAGCTGAATAGCTCCATTATAAGAAAATAGAAGCTGTATTTCATGGGGTTTTATTGGATGCTTTTACTGTAAGATTTTGTTTATTTTGTATAACATCAGAAGAGTGTCAGTGTGGAGTCTGTTGATCTTTACTGCAAACAAAATACCAACAGTAGCCCCTGAGAGTAAGGTTTATCCACGAAACATCACTGAAAGTGACACAAAATGACCATAATGACACAACAAAACACACAAAACAACCACAAAGATTCAAAACGTACATCAAAGAGATGACAGATAACAACAGAGAGGAGCAAAACAACCACAAAGATTCAAAACGTACATCAAAGAGATGACAGATAACAACAGGGAGGAGCAAAACAACTGCAAAGAGACACAAAACAACCAGAAGGTGATACAAAATGACCACAATGACTCGTAAAAAATAACAAAGACACACAAAAAGAAAACTACATGGAGATGCTAAATGAATACAAAGAGATGCAAAACAACCAAAAAAGACTACAGGGGCTCTTCATGTGTTTTATAATTGAATAATGTGTCAGCAGAGGTTGGACCACCCCCTGTGTGCCCAACTCAGTGGCTCCAGTTTGGGATGAGATGCTTCAGTTTCTACCCAGTGTGGAGCTCCTGGAGCATGGCTAATGTAAACAGAAAATAAAACACATTTTAATTCATAATGTATAAGATTTGAATATGTATTGTATGGCTTCAATGTGGTTTAATGTGTGTGTGTGTGTTAGACTTTGTGCTCTCAGGTAGTAGGCAGTAACCTTGTGACTGTTCACACACCAGAGGAGAGGGAGTTTATTCGTCAGCTAGCAAACACAAGCTATCCAGTCTGGTTGGGTGGATACCAGGAAGCACAGGTAATGAGATTTAGTTCCTGTACTTATTTGAAGACATTAATGTAACACCTCCTGCCCTATCACCCCATTCTCTGTGTTTTTGTCTTTCTCTTTGAAGAATCACTCATGGCGTTGGATCGACAGCTCCCCCTACAGGATCAGTGACTGGACCATTAAGACGGGAGACGAAGACTGAAAAGCCTGGAGTTTGCATGAAAATGGATCCAAGTAATTTAAAAAGAATTCATGTCTAATTTTAGTTATTATAGTCATTACATGGGTTATTATAGATGGGTTATAAGACAAAAACTAGGTGTGACATCTAATTTACAACTGGCATTAAATACAATCTGTCTCTGGATTTATTGATTTATTTTTGTTTTATTTAACATTGTCGGCACACAAACAGTTATTTCTCATTATTACAGATTACATTAGTAATCTGTAATAATGAGAATATATGGAATAAATGTCAAAATTTTTAAAAAAGTTTTTGATCTAAAATAATCAACAATAACACAAATAAAACATAAAAATGCAAATGAAACAAACTGCCATAAATATACAACAAACATTTGTGTGTGTTTGTGTTCAGGTGGAGATCTGTACAGAGCCCCCTGTGAAGAGCTCCTGTTCTACGTCTGCTCCATCAATTCCAGGTAAATCCAAAACATGAAAAAAAAACATCAGATAAACCTAATCCTATAAATACAATTTTAAAAAACAATTGTTCAACATTTTGAGAAACTGTATCACTTGCTTTCTTGCCAAGAATTACAGTGAATTATAGTGAATATAAAGTATACACGACATCTGATATCAAAGTGATATCTCATCTGTTGATGTTGTATTTGGTCAGAACAACTAGTCCTTTGTGTTTCCTGTTCAACTGTTTCTGTTGTAGCCCAGAGATAATAAAGTGCTATCTGCACACTCATCAGCACCTCCAGTGAATCATTCAAAATTCAAATGTATGAAATGAAATGTAGGATTTTACATTTTGTGTTCTGATGACCGATCATGTGACCTCCATCCCTCTGTCTTAATACTGAACCAGTTCACAACTCTTTCTTGTTTTTATCTGCTCATTAATTTGTTCTTATATAATCCTGTCGTTAAGTGATTGTTTGTAATCACCTTTGTTTATCTGCAGCTCCCCTGGCATTCCCAGGGAGGAGGACACCTGATGGAGGTGAGAATTTAATGGTTGGTGTTTTTTAATTAGCACCAAAGAACTGGACAAATTGAAATTTTGATCCTGTGATGATGTGAAGAGTCTGTTTGAATTCAATCCATCCAGTTGTTTCCGTCTCTCTCAGGCCTCAAACATGGTTTCAGTTTGTTTGATGTTGTGTGGTATCTGAGCAACAACGTGGAGGAAGTGATTCTCCGCTCGTCCTCCTTCTTCATTGAGCTGAAGAACGGTCGCCCAACGGAGCTCTGCTACACCAGCGTCACCGAGCATGAGGCGCTCTATCTGGACAAAGTTGTCATCACACTGGAGGTCAGAGTCACTTTTAGATTTTGTCCAGTCTCTGTCTTACTTTCTTTCTTTTTTATTTTTTCTTTCTTTGTTTCTGTTTTGTTTATTTCTTTTTTCTTCTGAGCAGCAACAAGAGAGAAAGAGAGAGAAACAAGTAAACAAAAAACAAGTTCTCAGTCATCCAGCATGAGTCAGTTCAGTTCGGTGTGGTTCTCGTTCAGAACCTGAAGCTTTTGGATGAGAGGTGAACATCTAACAACATCAAACAAACCTAAAAGAAGTCAGTCTCCATGACTGGATGAACCTACACAGACATATAGACTTTTTCTTGAATAGTTTTTATTTATCGAATCAACTTCATATGAAGTCCTGTATATTAGCTGAACTTTAAGGGGTTGGAGTTAAAAACCGCCTTCCTTTTCTCATCTACACTTTGGTAGCTCAACAGTAAGAGGACACTGTTAAAAGAGATAGTCATAAAAAGTTTGATTGTGTCATGAGAAAGCTTTTATTATTAGTCGTCCCTCTTTTGAGGCTCCCATCTGCTGAATTTCCTTCTGTATAATCAAACAAATCTGGGCTCTGGTCTGACTGATTTGATGTTTGCTCTGTGCTGCAAATGTGATTTTGTCCCGAAGACTAAGCTGAACTGGTGAGACTGGTTGGTGATATTAGCATGTTGTTTTCTTGCTGCAGGTCCTAAATTCTCGTCTACAGGAAGCCGATGATTCAGTGAAGTCACTGCTGCAGGACACATTGCAACACTACAAAAACATAACTGGCAGAACCAAGGTGAGACGAATAATACTCTCCACTCTACTACTCAGTGAACACAGAGCATGTTTTAGCAATAGCGAAATAGCTTTATTTACGTATTGTGCAGAAATAAGTGTGGCTCACTGTTTGTTTTAAAGACATCACCACCAGGAAACGTGGAATGATGGAATGACTGCTGCTAGTGTTAGCCTTATCAACATGGCCACCGCTCCCTGTCAGCCTGGCTACTGTCCCAAAGCAACAACAACATAAGAATCCCAGTTTGAACCAGAAACCCTGAAACCGTCAGTGCTGTGATAAAGACAGGGTAAAACAGCGTGTTGAATTAATAAGTAGGCAGGTTCTGTTACTGGTCTAGTAGAAATAAAGTCCCAGAGCTCTCTCCATGGTCTCACTGACCACAGGGGCTATCGAGACAAATCCCAGTGGATTGATGGACTGTCTAGGTCTGAATTTCTGACCCAGTCTGACCGTGGCTCTTTTCATCTCCACTACCTAGAGAAAGCTACCAATAGCTCCTGGTGAAAACAAAAGCACTGTCCTCTGTTCTGGTTTGCGTACACTTCTTTTGTGTTGTAAATTTAATAAATTCATTATTCTCCTCTTCCAGACCTCCAGACCCTCTGGACCCACCCCAGGGTGGCTTCGTGACTCCCTTCAGTCTTTCCATTCAGTGGTTCTGGAGGATCCAATCTATTGGCTGGTGGCTCTGTGGGCCCGGGCCTCCCTCCACAGCTTGGCCAGAGAGCACCTGGTGCCTACGTCTGTTAACAATACCTTCTACCAAGAGTGGAGAGAGGACAGTCAGAAGGATGTCGAGTGGACCCAAAGGTACGTTAACTGTCACATACCATACCTACCACCAAATACATTTAATCAAGTACAAAATGGACGTATTAGTACTCTTCATACTTCTACTCCAATACATTTTGTTAGAGAGTAGAATAATTAATAGTAGAGAAGTTATGGGATCTTTTCAGTATATGTATCAAGATATCTTTGCCTCTTCTGCTTCAATTTGGACTTTATTTTTAATTTCAGCAACCTAAAATAAGTGTTGTCAAGTGAAGGGGGATGGGCAGTTGTTTTGTGTTTGTATTTTTCACTCAGTGTCTGTGTGATAGGTTCAAAAACGTGTTGGAGAAACACCAGAATAAAATGCATGTGCAGGACGCCATCAAGATCTTCAGAGAGCACATGATGAACCAGAAGAGATTCTACATGGCTGTGTAAGAACGTATCTATATATTCATCAATGCATCTGTCGGTTGGTTACTGTTGGTCTTTTAAATTGTGTGTTTTCCACCGCAGAGACTGCAATCCTTTAAACGGGTGATGAAGAGGAGGGAAAGCAGGGCCGGGGGGGAGCTGGTGAAGATGAGTCATGCTGGTTACAGGTCATTTAGCTTGATTTATTTTTACAGTTCAGCTGCTAAGACATGAGACAAGCTCTCAGTCTCTCTATTTTTAGTATTTTTGCGGAATAGAAACAACAATTTCTTGAAACAAAGATTGTCACTGACAAATGTTTGAAGAGGTCAGTTTGAATGAATCTTCTTGTTTGTGGAGCTGGGTGTATTTAAGTTTAAAAAAAAAGTAAATAAATGTAAGTATGAGGTTTCATTTTTGTGTTTTTCTTTTCTGTTTCTGTCAAGTTCACAGTTTGTTAACGACCAGGAGTTCAGCTCATTAAAAACAGTGTTAAACAGTTGTCTCTGTCTCCCCCCAAAGGCCAAATCAGGACACTGCATTTTTGGTTACAGTAGCAAAATACTACTGCAGTATTTGACCTGCTACTACCACTATTACAACTACAACTGTACTTGTACATGTACTACTATGTACATGTACTACTTTCTACTAATACTGTGACTGTTTGGTATTGTATTATTACTGGTAGACTTCCACTACTTTTATCTATTGATAAGACAGTTTATACTAGTAGTACTATTACTGTTTGTAGTACCTTGTACTGCTGCTACTACTACTGCTATTTTCTTACTACTACTTGTTTCCAAGTAATTTTACTGTACTCATACATCTTTTACTATTTCTACTAATACCATCACTGTTTATATCCAATACTGGTAGTAATAACTTGTACTACTACTGTTTCTGCTAATATTAATACTTTTACTACTAATATTATTATTACTTCTACTACTAACAACCACTATTACTGTTTTTTTGACTACTATTATACTTCCATTATATTACTACTGGGCTCTTACTACTGTTAATACTTGCTGCAATTACTGTTAATATCACTACTATTTCTTAAACTAGTACTAGTACTACTCATACATTTGATTCTCTTTTATTATTATCACTGCTACTATTACTACTTCTTAAACCTCTACTACTACTACCAATATTTGAACTGCTTCTACTATTACCACCACTATTTCTTATACTTTTTTATCAGTACTTTTCATTAAACCACTAGTAGCAGTAAACTACTACTAGCTCCCACTACATTTACTACAACTGTACTCGTACTTGTTCATTTATACTAATACGATGACTGTATGTTAATGTATTACAATTCCTAGGTTCTCACTACTTTTTGAAACAGAGCTGAAGTAATGACGTCACGTACAAGCTTGAACACCTAGTTTGATTTCTCACAGAGTCGCCTCTTCTGTCAAGCCGATTAGCTAGCTAACATCTACAGGGCTTATGGGAATTGGTGTTTGTTAACACCCCTAAAACAACCGATATTGGACATACAACTATTTTCAAAAAGTTACCGTCTTTATCTAAACACATCATGAGAATTCAGATCTGTTCCAACTCGATTTTGTTATATGGCAACACAGAGACATAAACGCGTTTCCCACTTTTAGAACCTGAATCCGAAGTTCTAGTTTTGGTCCCTGTGGGGGCCCAACAAATTTTTATGCCCGGGGAACCTCGTGCGGATAATCCGGCCATGTTCCGGTCTACAGAAGTCTATACAGCCTGTATTTCACAGTGGTCAGTCAAAGCGTAATTCCTGTTACCTGAACAGCACGTCACATGATGACATTCTACTGGTTGGTCAGATCGTTTATATAACCGAATCAGCGTTAAAATGTAGCTGGGTTTAATATATCTGTGATGTCAGCTCTGCGTGTGTGGGTTTGGGCGCGTGTGCCCGGGGTTCACCCATGTCCTGCCCTTGTGCTGTGATCCGGCGCGTGGACAGAGACACTGCATCTCTCTCTTTCTCTCTCTCTCTCTCACACACACATACACACACAGGGAGAGAAGGAGAGAGAGAGAAAGAGAGAGAGAGAGAGGAGGCGGAAACCTCCATCTGCCCTGCTCGGTGACCGACCCGTCATCCTCGGGCTCGTGAAAGAATCGAATCCTGACCGTTTTCATTTTTCTTGTTACTTTCGCACCGTAAATGAGGAGCGACCGAGGACGTAATGTCAGAAAAGAGGAGGGAATTTAACATGGAAGAAATCTATAGTCTATATATAGGCTATGCCCCGGACTGCTGCACCACCACCTCCTCCTCCGCCGCCGCCACCACCTGCCCTCCCGGTACCGGTAAGTCACGGAGGAAAGATGAGCTGGTGGAGAACCGTGTGTCCCGTCTGTGACGGGTTAGTGCTAACGGTGGCCGGTTATCGATGCTAACTGACCCGTGAAAATGACTTTTGAGGTCTTGTGAGGTCGGGTTACCGTTCAGCCATGTTGCAGGAGAGCGAGGGAGGGAGTATGGGGGGTGGGGGGGCGACTGGGCTCCTGACACCTGCCCTCATTCCCGGTGACTGGAGAGAGGCGGAAAAAAACCCGTTAAAAATGTCTAAATTGGCGGTTAAGCGGGACTTCGCAGCCCCCCGACATCCCACACCGGGAGATGACTTTCTGACTCGGTGTGGCGGGGAGTCTGAGCGCCGTTCAGCCATGTTGCAGGGGGAGGGAGAGATAACTAGCTAACGGCGGGGCTCCGGGGGTTTTGACACCGACCGACCGACACCGGGGGGAGAGGAGGAGGGAGGGGAGAGGGGAGGAGAGGAGGAGGAGAGGGGTGGTGGTGGAGAAAACCGGTGCCCGGTAATTTTCGCTCCCCGGTCGGATGCGGCGGCGGCAGGAGCCCGTGCTGTGTCGCCTAGAGACGGAGGCAGGAGGCTGAACGAATCGGGGTCGACGAGGGTAGTGAGTGAACCGAGGCCATGAGGGCTGTCGGTTTTATTCATTTTATTTTATTACATTTTTAAATTCCATTTATCAAATTGTTATTTTTAAAATGTATTTTTTTTTGTTGATTTTCTATATTATTGGAAATTAGTTTTATTTATTGGAGCTGCAACTAACAATAATTTTTATTACCAACTAATCTTTTATTCTCTAAAACTGCAGCTTTAATATTCATCCTTTTGTGTAATTAAATTCTTTTTATTAACCTAATGTAACAACAGGAGGAATCAAATGTTTACATTTGCAAATATGAATCTGAATAATTTTTAAAATTCAGTTTAAATTTTCTATTCTACAACTTCAACCTGCTGGAATGTTTAAAAATGAATTTTATTTATACAAATTATATTCAGATACAGTAGCAGGGGACATTTCTTGTCAAATAGAATATTAAATATAAATTATTTTTAGCAGGTGTCTGTTATTTTTTATGTAACACCACAGCAGGATTTTTCAAAAACATTTTATTATATATATTTTAGCACAAAATATGTGGGCTGACGTCTTAATTATTAGATAGTTTTCAATGCAAGGGCAAGAAGTGATCAGGACTAACAGCTGGCAGCAGGTGGAAATGATTATTGATGATTATTGATCATAATTGATGATTGTTTTGTCAGCGGGAAGGTCAGGGCAGGAGACAACACAGCAGGGTCCGTTACCATGGCGATAACGGGGATGATTTATCCCCTTATTATTGGGCCTTTTTCCATTCAATAATTTATTCATTCAAAGATTCACTTTGTTCATGTTCCTTTTTTCTTCTTGTTCTTCTTCTCCATCTCCTCCTCCCTTTATCTTCCCCTCCCTCCCTTTCTCTGTCTCCATTCTCTTCTGTCCTCTCTCGCCCCTTCGTCCTCGCTGGTTCTGTTTCCTCCTTTTTCTCTCCCTCTTCCTCTCTCAATCATCTTCTCTCCTCCCTCTACCCTCTTTCACCTCCCTTCCCTCCACCCATCTCTCCCTCTCTCTCTCTCTCTCTCTCTTTCAGGTCAATGAGAGCCAGCAACAGCTCAGTCTGAAGAGCAAATCCTCCCTCGTTTTCTCCGTCTCCAGTTTCTCCTTTACCTCCATCTCCCCCCTTTTTCCCTCTATCATGCTCTCCTCACTACCATATGATAAAAAACACACTCGTCTTATTTTAGCAACGCTGCCTTCCTCCTCCTCCTCCTCCTCTTCCTCCTCTTCCTTCTCTCTTGCCCTCCTCTCTTCTGAGTTTTGACTCCCTCTCTTTTTTACAAACACACACACACACACACACACACACACACACACACCAGAAAATGAAGCGTGGGTCGAGTGTGTTGCAGCCTCCCTCTGATGCAGCCAAACAACACACACACCCTGCAAACATACACGCAAAGATACACACCGGCGGTGGTGATGCTCGCACCGCTGAGCGCGTCCAACACACACGCTGAACACACACCGGACACGCACGCCACAGGTTCGAGTCCCTTCCCAGCAGCCACCTCTTTGTTCAGCCCCGATGTCAGCACCAAGATGGCGTCCGACCTCCTCATCAGGCTGTCAGGTAACACACAGTATGTTCACTGACACACTATATGTAAACACATAGAGCTGCAACTCGTGATTGTTTTAATTATCGATTAATCTGCTGCTTATTTTTCTGATTAATCGATTAGTTCTGCAATCGTGATGTCTTCAGATGTCTTGTTATGTCCGAATAAAAGTCAAAATATCCAAAAATATTAAGTCAGCTATGAATTACGACAAAGAAAAGCATCCTTTCATTTGAGAATGATTAATGGACGAAACTGTGGCAAGAAAAAACGAGTCGTCCAACCTAAACAACCATAACCCTCTGATGCAATGGTTTTCTGGCATAATTGATCATAAAATATGATCTGATCCTGAGCTAAGTCACAAGTACAGATGAATACAATGTGCTTAAGCTTATGATGTCTCCTGGGCACCTTCCTTTCCTTTGGGGTTTTTCCGGGCACGTCCAACAGGGAGTAGACTTCATGGTAGACCCAGAACTCACTGGAGGCATTATATCTCTGGGAGCTGGCCTGGGACCGCCTTGGGATCCTCCAGGAAGAGCTTGAAAGCAGTGCTGGTGAGAGAGACACCTGGAATACCCTGCTTAGCCTGGTGCTAACCCTAACCACAACCCAACCTTGGATAAGCAGAAGAAAATGGATGGATGGAAGACATTCCTAAGATATTGCGATGGATGGACAGATGGTCATGGCCGTCGTCGGTGTGGAAGAATACAAACCACTGACCTAAACTCCCCAAACTGTTTATGATGACCGTCAATGGGTTTCTATTGGGTTAAGGTCCAAAAGGTGGATTTCCTTTGTTTGAAGTCATTCTGTTGTAGATTTACTTCCATGTTTAGGGTCATTACCCCGACCCACCTTCTTCTCATCTCCAGCTGGTGAACCCTGACAGTATCCTGTGAGATACCTCGATAAACTCGATAAACCAATGATGGCAACCAAATCATAATACCCCCTCCACTGTGCTTTACCTTCTGGATGATGTTTCCATGTTGGTGCTGCCTGTTCTTCCCAAACAATTCCACCTTAGTTTTAACCAGGCTGCAGGGATTTACTGATTAATGAATCCACACAATCAAGCCTAGTTTGTATAGATAGGCGCTGAACCCACAGAGGCAAAAATCTGAATCAGATGTGGGACAGCACTCAGCTTAAATTGCTTATTCATGCATTGCATCATTTCTTCTTCAGTGTGCAAACTGGTAACAGGTGTGGCTGCCCAAAGTGTGCATGAATAAACAATTTAAGTGGAGTGCTGTCCGACCAGGGACGGGCATTTCAAGCAAAAGTACTGATAAATATTGATTCATTACTCCGTGAATCCAGGTTCAACATCTGGAGGAAGGACTGAAACCAGAAGAGTGGAGGCTGACGTAGCAGCAGAGTAGAGGCCAGTTCATGGTTTCCAAGTCTGCATGGGTCCACGTGAAGTCAGTCCCCATCTTTGGTCTTGTTAAAACAGTTGCATACACTGTTTTCTTTTTTTGACTTTTTCTTGTTGAAGCGTCACGTAGAAATGAGTCCATGTCTGTGGGCCACAGGCAGCCGGATGGCCAGACCTTAAAACATTTTCAGCTGACTACTGTGTCACTGTTTCAAGTCGCCGTCACCTGTCACTTTTTCTAACGTTATAACTTTAAACTGGATGAAGGATTTTCATCACCGGACATCTGTATCTTAAGTATTGCTGCCCCTCTCGATGTCCTGTGTCTTGGTGAGTTTGTTTTCGAGAGGAACCTACAAATGAAACCCAGTTGGACATTGGATCCACTTGTGGAGAACCTCGAGCAGGCAAATTAAAGATTCAGGACTGTCCTTAATGCTGATGCTTTTGGACTAGCATGTTCAGATACTACATGTGTGTAATGTTTGAGTGTCCACATACTTTTGGTCATGTAACATACAAACCCATCCTCTCATGGTGAGTTGAGTGCAGTTCTTGAGGCTGTAATGTGAACTCTACTGTAATCTATTTAAAGTTAACTTGAATCTAATCACACACTCTCTCTCTCCTCAGAGGCCACCCAGAAGGCCCAGGTGCATCCTGGGAGCCGAGCGGAGGCGGAACCTCAGCGGCGTGAAGCCCTGCTGGAGGTGCGCGGCGGGCAGCAGGACGAACCCGGCCTCGCCCTCTCGCCGGACGGCCCTGGGGCGAGTCCTGAACCGCCGTCCCTCACGCACACACCGGATGGCAATGCCCCAACGGACACACTGGCTTCAGACCTGTTGAGGAAACTGGCAGGTACGATTTAGACTTAGTAAATTAATTAATCAGTAATTAAGGGATTATACATTGGACTGCTTCCATCCATTTCATATTTAACATTTCCCACCAATCAGAGCGTCAGGAGGTGAACTGTCACGGCGTCAGGGTCAAAGAGGAAGAGGAGCCGATGGAGGTCGACACCATGGTCATCTCTGACCTCATCCGCAATCGACCAGCCACAAATGAGATGACCACATCTTCCCCAAAGATGACGAGTCACCATCTCTTCACCGTTAAAACAGAAGACCAGGGTCTCAGTGCCAACAAGATGACCGAGCAGTTACACCCTGGAGCCAAAATGGCCGAGCCGTGTCTCCTTGGCCTTAAAATAGAAGACAGATTTTTTACTGGAGGCTGCCAGTCTGGCTCAAAGACAGGTGATAGTGTCGTCTCTGGAGCCAACAAGTTTCAGTTTAGAGTGAAAATGGAGGATAATGGCGTCTCTGGGATCAAGATGGCAGACCAGCTTCTCTCCGGAGCCAAGATGGAGGACCAGTTTCTCTTTAAAGCCAAAATTGCAGAGCGGCCTTTCTCCGGAGCAAAGATGAGCAACAAGTTTCTCTCTGGAGTCAAGATGGAGGACCAGTTTCCTTCAGGAGTCAAAATGGAGAACCAGCTCCTCTCTGAGGCCAGAATGGCGGACCAGGTTTTTGTCAGAGCGAAAGACGGAGGAGCAGCTTTTCTTTGGAGCCAAGATGGACGACCAGTGCCTCCGAGCCGTGCTGTGGCAGGACATGTCAGTGAACCTGGCCTCCACGCTGCTGCACCAGCTCTCAGGTAACAGACTCTTTCACACTCCTGATTCAGGACTTGTGATCCAGCAGGAGAAAATGTCCTGTGTGTGATGTGAAGCCGGAAAAAAACTAAGATTACAAAGGAGAAAAAAAGAAATACAACGTACATGTACTTTGTCAACTAATCAGCAGTAGGGTTACAAAGGGGTGGAAAATTTCCTGTAAAATATTTTGGAAACTTTCCAGAAACATTCCATGGTAAATTAAGCTGGGAATTTGGTAATATACACAATACATTAACTCTTGTTATTCCATATATTCCATTAATTCCATGATTGTTTAATTCAACAAAAGTTCAAACCCTAAAATACTTAAATCACAATGATATTTGACTATATTTCTCATTTGAGAGGCTGGAATCAGAGAATATTTGGATTTTTTTCCTTATTTGTGCTTGAAAATAGCAGCCACACATTTAAACTCTTGCGGTTTAAAAGAGGTTATAGTAAAATCCTTTTTTAACAAAAATAAAAATGGACAATTTCAAAAGAAGATTTTATAATAACATAAATGAATAATTAGCTTTGACTGTTTTTGTTTTGTTGCTGTTGTGATCGCCATATTATACACTCTGTGTGTCTTTCCTCAGAGAGGGTCAGTAAATCCAACAGTCATCAGGTGGAGAGGTCGACTCCACCCATCAGAAGCAGGTAACATCACACTTCCTGTCACCAATCGGTAGTCTCATGTGGGCACTTTGACCTTTGACCTCTGACCTCTGTGTTCCTGTGTGATGTCCTACAGTCCTATACTGAAGGTGAATGTGGATCCTCTCCGCTCCTCTCCACTCTTCAGCCCCCTGGAAACTCCACTTGGTAATTTACCGTCCACACACAAAGACAAAGACGTACAGTCGATACAACAACTACAACTACATCACCATCACTGTGTTCAGATAAAAATACAGAGACTCTGTGTTGGAGCGGTCAGCAGCTCTTGTTTGCTTGAGGAGGCGTAGATCTTTGAATGTTGATAACTGTCTCACGGGAGTGGTTTTTTTTCTTTCTTATTCATATACTGAGTCAGTGTGTTATGCTTATCATTGATTTGCTGCCTCGTCAATCCCAGTGTAATATGTAATAATGAAAAATGACAGCGTCAGTCAGAGTGGAAGGATTAAAGGAGATAACAGGCTCAACGTTACAACGGAGCCACTGATCCAACACAGAATACTTCAGCATTAAACTGGGGCTGACGTGAAGCTTTGCCTGTTGCCATGGTAATCAACGTCTAAATCAGCGTTCGAATGAAACAGTAATCCAACGTTATTCATCATTCATCAACATACATTATTATTAGTTATTCCTAAGGTTGCTAAATTCTGGGAATTTTCAAAGTTGGAAACTTTCTGTGGGAACTAAATGGAATTTATGGGAATTAATGAGATTTAATCGGGAATATATGGGAAATTAATGAAAATTAACTGGAATATATGGGAATTAAAGGACGGAAAAGGAAGGAAATTTGCAAAATTGCAGGTTAGCCTATAACAGGAAACTTAAATGTAGTTGGAAAAAAAATCTTGCAGCATAATCTTGGTTAAAACAACCATATTTAATGCAAATTCAGTTGAATTTTGACCCTGCCCTGTCAATTTCTCAGTCACATACAAAGATCATTTCTAGAAAAATGCAAAAAAAAAATAATAATAATAATTTGAATATTCACCAGTATTTCTCAGTACTTCCCAAAAATAGTACGTTATATATCCATGCCAGACTCTATTGACAAAAACAGTTAATTTACTGGTGGTGGAAGAAGTATTCAGATCCTTTCCATAAATAAAAGTACCACACAATAGCACTAACTAACTGATGGAGTCAGTGGTAAGTGAGTAGGTGAGTCTGTCAGTGGTAAAAACAAGAGCTTTAGTGGACAGTTGCTCCATAGTTTTTCTTTAACATTAACTCCTCAACATGTCATGGTGTGACACTGCTTAGAGACAGAAAAAGATATACAGCAGATATTTTCCCACGTTGTGTATTTAAAGTAAAGCACCTGAGGTAAACTTCTGAGTTCATGACATTATTTTTTAATTATTGTCACCCTTTGTATTAATCTGATTACAGTTTCTTCCTTTATGTAGCTGCTACAGGCTTCCTCAGATTAGTTTTACTTTTATCCCCATTGCACTCACAATATTAAATAAACACTTTTAGGGAATCTGAGCATTTAGTTTGCCTGCAGTGTCTTTAATGCAGCCTCATTGTTATTATTATTACTTTTTAATGATTGTCTTTCAGTATACTGTTTTTTTCTGCGTGATGGATTTACGCTGCCAGCAGATTGCCCTTTGGGTTTATAATAAAGATGATACTGAGATGATACTGAAGTGAACTGACTAAACACACACTCACGGTCTACAGTCATAGTGAAGTCTACCAATAATGACTTCCACAGGGACTCATCATTAGTAGATTTTGGAGTGCACATAAAAAAAAGAAAAATATGGCAGCAGAAGATTTAGTTCATGAATCGCTTAGTGGAATAATAAACACACTTTCTTTTTTTTCCTTCACAGAAACACAAACCAGCCTCAGCAGAGATCAAACCACAGGTTGCTCTTACTTCTACAGGTAACACACACACACACACACACACAAGTTTGTACAGCTACTTGTGAGGACCCTCACTGACATAGCCTCAAACCCAACCTTAATTCTTCCATAACTCCAAAACAATCAAATGACCCTCTAAGAGATAAAGACCGAACAAATTGTCCCCACTTTGCCAAAATGACCTCACAAGGTCAAATAATGACATAAGTCCTCATAAAGATAGAAGCACAAGAATACACACACACACGTTTTGCATTTTATTTACCAGCAGAGTGTTGAAAATGTGGCTTCTCTGCCTGTAATCACTGTAAAAAATCTGTAGTTGTAAATATAGAGAGCTGATGTATCGTCCTGTCTAGACTTGGTTCCACCGGCTTCTGTAACTCAGTGCAATCTCTCATTGAACTTCCCTTTCATCAGTCTTTCTGCAGCAGTGTTAATGTGTTTTCAGAGGTTTACAAACCACATGCGAAGATAAATGAGTATCCTCTAAGTTTAGCAATAATTGGACTTGTCTGGACTTTTAATAATTTGTGTTGTCAGAAATATCGATGTGGTTTTGAATGAGGTTTGGGACAGAGAGTTTTTGGTTTCACTCTGTCGTCAGTTTTTCTTCTTCTCCAAATGAACACAATTCCCTCTGGGCCCATTTCTGTTTCACATATAGATATAGAGAGCTGCAGGAATGAGTCCTAAAACCAGGAAGTACATTAGCATGTTAGCATGTAAGCACTTCCTGTTCCCTCGTCCCAAAGTCAGTGTGTTTTTGGTTAAATGTCTGAAATAAGGTCTGTGGTTTTATACACAAGCTCAAGACATTTTTACGTTTTATTCTCCAACATAAAATCCGTCAGTAAATCATAACATTAACTTTTTACTTCTGGAGATTGTGTTTAGGCTTCAAACATCAAAGGAATAATAATTCACAAGTAACAATAATAATCTGCTGACAACAGCGCCCCTACCTGTTATGTTCTAGAATCAAGTTAAACTCATTAGTTCAAACAAGTATTAGAAGTAGCAGTAGTTGTACAACAAATATTTAGAAGATCAAACTTACTTGTTACTTGTTGCCATGGTTACTGCACTTCTCGTGTCGTTCGTGCCCGCCTTCAGGTGTCACGTGTGCGGGTTTGAGACGGAGGGACGCGCCCTTTTCCAGAGTCACATGACAGAACACCGCCAGTGGGAGCACGGCTCCTTCTCGCTGCACTGCTGCGTGTGCGACCACTCGACCAATCAGGAGGCGGAGATGAGGGCTCATGTCGACACGCACATACACGGCGACACGGGAATCAGAGACATGAGGTGGGATAGTTTTCATTTTAATTTTATGTGTATGTTTATGTTAAGAGTTGAAATATCTGATGAAAAATATATTGATATTTTTTGGTTCTTAAAAAGCTGCAAACAACATACAGGGAAAAGGCATTTTCAAGAAAAAAGTTTTGAGAAAAAGTCGTAATGTTGTAGGAAGAAAGCATGTACAGTGAATATTAAGTAATACTATATAACTAGTCATGATATTATGACTTATTTTGGCCTTTATCTGGAAATAATATGACTTTTTGAAATGAAATTTTAAAATGAAATTCTCAGAAATACAAAATAAATTTCAAAATATTACGACCTTTTCTTAATTTCTATTTTAATTAAAATATAACTTTTTTCTGAAAATATTACAACTTTTTGTGATTTTTACCAATTCTTGATACTACAGTTTTTCTTAAAATATAATTCCCTTTTCCTTTACTTAACAATTTAAAAAAACCTTGTATTTTTCATTTTTCAACAGCTGACTAACATACTGGATGTACTATACATCAGCTACTTGACCTGAAATAAATATTAATACATTTTTAAAAAAGTAAATATACAGTTATTTACCGTTGCACTTTATCTGTTTGTACTGTGTCCAGGTAGCCAGTTCACTGATGTTTATCATCCAAGCTCTCCAACTGCTTCCAAAACCTTGATATCATCCTCCCAGTAACAACAACTGTGACTCATTAAACATACACTGTTTATGTGCTAATATTAATAATTAATAGTTCTGGCATTAAAAAATACAACAACTGTGGTTTTATACAAACAGGAAATGACACACACTGTGTGCCAGCAGATATCAATCAAACTGTTTTTGGTTTTTTTTTGTTGATTTACTGCCGACTTCAGTTTTGGAAACGTAATAATGAGAGACCAACATGTTCTGTGTTTGGCTGCAGAAACATTCTCACCATTGTCCAGAAGTTGTCTTTCATTTTATTAAATTCTTAGTGTTTGTAGCTCCTCATCGTAGCAATATGAGGAGCTGTGCACGCTGGTAGACATTCTGATTTTTCAAAGACGGGAAGGCACAGATGTTAGTAGTAACGTAAAGAATGGCTCTGTCACAATAAAGTTAAAGGTATGATATGCAGGATGTAGAAACACACCTACACTCAGATCTGACTGCATCATGTTGAAAACAGGAGAAACTCAGACAAGTTGGACCTGGAAGGTATTTTCTTCAATAATTCACAAATTGACAAGCAGATAGAGTTATTACTATCCGTCCAACCACTACATAAGAGAATAAGAAAAGAAAACCCAGCGCTCCACCACGCACTGATAGTGGGTCCTGAGTGATGATTCAGGATTATTTTTGTCTGTTCATTGTTTTATAGGAAAATCCTGCATATTATACCTTTAAATTAACCCTCCTCTCTGATCATCACGTCTCCAGGAGAAAATATTTTGTCTTGGCGGGAGTGAAGTGAAGGATTGGACCGTGGGCAGGTGTAGTGTTGTAAAAACAGTCCTGTGTGTGTGTGTGTGTGTGTTTTCTGTTTGTGTTTTCTTCTGAATTTCTCTCCTTTCATATCTTTGAGTGTGTGTTTTGTTGTGTTGTTGTGTTGTGATTTCTCTGTTTCATGTGTTTGTGGTCACGTAATGTGTGTGTGTGTGTCATTAACCCCTCCCTCCCCTCCTGACTCCCAGATGCCCCGTCACCCCTCCCTGCCGCCGCCGCCGCCGCCGCCTCCAGCAGCACTCCGGCAGTTGCCGTGGCAACCCAGCCAGAGAAGAGCACCTCTGAGCATCGCTGCCGCATCTGCCAGAGGTCGTTTCCAGGGCAACAGGAGCTGCTGGTTCACTTCCAGGGTCATCGCCAAGGCAACCAGTACCGGTGCGACCGGTGCGGCCACCTGACGCGGACAGCCAACAAGCTGGTGGAGCACGTTCGCGTGCACACGGGGGAGCGGCCGTTCACCTGCGACCTCTGCCCTTACAGCGCCAAGCGGCGGGACAGTCTGCGCCTGCACTGCAAGGTCAAACACGCCGCCGCGCACGTCAACGGGAACGCGGCGGCGGACGCGCCCGGCGACGTGCACACGCACCGGTCGTACGTGCACGGGGACAATCAGCGTTCAAACAAACACGTTCAGCGGCTGCACACGCCGGCCAACGCACACACTGCTGCACCCTCCTCCTCTCTTCCTCCTCTTCATCCCTCGCTCTCTGACCGGGCAGGGTGGAGGGATTTGTCTCCTCTCCTCCCCATCACGACACTCATCTCTCTGAAACCACGCTCTCCTTCTTCACCCTCCTCCTCCTCCTCCTCCTCGTCTTCCTCCAACAAACACTCCTTTCTCGGTTACCTTGGTCTGACGACGTCTTTATAAAAACGCTTTGTCTCTTTTTCTTCTCCTTCTCCCTCCTCTCCCTCTTCTCTCTCCTTCCTCTCCTCCTCTTCTCATAGCTCATTCCCTGCTTTTCTCTTTTTCTCGTTCTCTCCTCTCCTTGTCTCCTTTCCTCTGCTACTCTTTTTCCTTCTCTTTACCTCCTCTCCTTGTTTCCTCTCCTTTCCTTGTCATATCTCCCCCTCTCTCCTCTCCACATTTCCTCCTCTTCCCTCCTTTCCTTGCCTCCTCCTCTCCTCTCCTCTCATCTCCTTGTTTCCTCTCCTTCTCTTCTATCCTCATTTCCTTTTGTTTTCCCTTCACACCATGTTTTTCTCTCCTACTTTTCAACCCCTCCCTCTCCTCCCTCTCCTCTTCTATCCATCCTCTGGACTGTTAAAGTGATGGATGTAAAGCTCTGTAATGTATCCAAGGTACTGTCACTCAACACTATGTATGAGAATGTCAAACAGCTACTGTAATGCTCAATGCACTGAAAAACACACAGATAAGGAACGTTTTGAATTTATTGAACTTTTGCATCATGCTCGTGATTTTTGCTGCATTCCTGCCTGCTTTTAGCCTCTCATATAATCACTGAACTCTTAGCTATTTAACCGTGTGACATATTTATTGCCTGTCTCTCGTCCCTCAGAAACCCTGAGACTTAAAAATCCTCCCGTCGCGCTCATTTTGCACAAAAAAAACCACGAGACGCTTTAATGTAAAGATGAGTTATGTATTTAAAGTATGTTAACAAGTCGTTTAGTCTTTTGTTCAGATTAGATTTGAGACAATTTCACTGATTTCCAAAAAAACATTCCGCTTTTAAAGAAATTTTGTTTCGAGTGTGTCATTTGTCATTTTTTTGTGAAAGGAGGCAGATTTTTCTGAGTTTTCGCGTCATGAGTAAAGGCATCACGATCACACAGACTGTCAGAGGCTCTGGGTCGATCCTCGTCGTTGGTCCTCTGCCTCCTCAGATGTGGTGCTAACATCCCCAGCAGGACCTCAAACTGTCCCACAAACATCCTAAAAATATGTCCACAACCGGCCTCAGTGGAGCAGCTACATCCCGATTCAGTTTACAAAACGTGATTTGACTCGTTGCACAGATCAGTGCAGGAACCACAGTCTTAAATTAAAACGACCGAACCACAAAACTAACTGTGGAAAAAGGAGAGACTTGATAGAAATGGAGGTCAGAGCAACCTCGATACTCTCAGCTCCAGTGTCAGGTATGTTCTGCACAGCTACAGCAGAAACTACTGGTGTTTTGGCAAATTAAATCAGGCTGACGACGCTGTCAGCAGCCCGGCAGGAGAGACACTCCATGGTGTGATAGGATGATGCCAACTTTATGTCTGAATGAAAAACAAGAACAAATCATCGGATCTTTGTGTTGAGCAGCTGAATAGGATTCGACTGAAATATTCTGAGTTTGGTTCAGCCCTGTTGATTAGCATTAAACACAAACTACATCTGAAGGATGATGGGACTGTCTTTAGTTTTGCTGGTATTTGGCGCTAGAGGAAAAATCAGAGGATCACTGAAGTCAGTAGGATTCATCCTCTGAGGACCATAAATTTTATGGCAATCCATCCAACGGACCAACTCTTAACATTTCCGTCCACAGAGGTAAAAAAAACCCTGTTGTCTCATCCCACTTGATGACTGGTTGAAATAGATGGAGACTTGTTTTTTTGGGCTGTTACCATCTTGTTTTACTTGTTCTAAGAGCTGGATGTGCCAAACTTGAAGATTTTCTACAACTGTTTTTCACTCTCGAAAGTTGATGCAGCTTCACTAGGATTTTTTCTCATCAGAGGTCGTCTACAACTTACAGTTCAGTCTTTTTAAAACAGTTTTAACATTTCTATTCATCATCGTTAGATAGTTATAAATCAGCATAAGACAGGGTTTCACTTCAGTTCACTACTGTCTCTTTATTCTTTGGGGATTTTTAAGGATACAAGGTTTCTGGTGGACAGTGATGATATTTCTAATATTTGTGTTGTATATTGATAATGTATTTGTGTTTACGTAACTACATGAGGCTCCTAAGAGTCTGAAATGTCTTAATTTAAAGTTGCACTATATGTAGTTTTGCTGAGACAAGAAAAGAATCATTTTAGAATATTTTACTTTTTGTTAACTCTTCACAAAACCAGAATGTTCAGTGAAAGTAAATATGGACCATTTGTTTTTTAGAGCGATCGAGGAGTAGTTGAAAATCACAGCCGAACAGTTTCCCTGAAGCTTCAGTACTCTATAATTGTTTTATCCAAAATTACCAACAGATCCAGCAGGTCTGATGACACTTCCTGTTCTCGTGGGCAATCATATACTACCTAAAATTAATATTTCAATCAGTACTATCACATAAATGAAAACAATGAATTAAAACTTTTGTTGCAGACAAGGCTGTATTACCTCTCCTGCACATGCACATAAGTCATATTTGTGAAGTCAATTGAAGCTACTGTTGTAAAATGTTTGTAGGGTGGAAGTTAAAGGTGCTATTTGTACATTTTTGCTATCGCTACTTAGCCAATGTTAGCATTGGCAGCTGTGTACTCACCAGGAGCTTCAGCCATTGTTGTGTTTACAAGACAAGAGGTCAGAACATGTCCTCTGGGCAGTGCTACTTCTTCATCCTCTCATGATGGACTGGAGAAAGACTGAACACTACAGTGACTCACTATCACAAAGCTTGGGCTAGCATGCTAGCATGCTAACTTCAGCAGAAGAAAAGTGATAGAAATAGTAGCAAAACAAGAGTTAACATCAGTGTTGCTTTCCACCTCTGGACACAGCCCTTAGCAAGTAAAGGAAATTTTAATGTTTTGCATTAAAATTTTGCAAGTTTAATGGTGAACATGCTAATGCTAACGTTGGCTATGTAGCGTTAGCAAAAACTTGTGTATAGCACAATGAAGACGTCTTTCTGTGACAGAGACAACAACAACAAAGAAAATGGGTCTGAAAATGCTTACAAACATGACTGAAATCAGTGCAACTGTTCAGGATGTTTTAAGTCATCTTACAGAAATAACAATGCTTAAAACTACATGTTTCTTACAACTTAAAAATCAAAAAACGTAGCCTATATGTTGACTGAAAAAACGTTGACAGGACGAATCCAACACTTGCAAACTGAGAATATGAACTTGATGTTAAGTCTGATTATCATGTTAAAAATGCTAAAAGAAATTGTGTTAGCTTCCTTACTAGAGAGTTTGTTGCTAGCAAAGAAGGTGAATGCAAACTTTCGAAAACTAATTTGCACATTACAACAAATAAAGGTTTGATAAAATCATACTTTTTACTGTTTTTTCCACTTTGAAGATGCAGTCTAACCTTTTAAATATTCCTTAGTCAGTTAACATTTGAACATGTGCAGTAGAGGTAACGCATGTAGCGACAGGTCGAAGAAACAGAGTTGCCCTGTAGCGATTTTACCGTTGTACAAACCTTAACCTGAAACTCCCACAAACCACAACTGAGCAGCTTCAAGAAAAACCTGCACACGTGTTGTTTTAATATGAAATGTATCTACAATCAATGGTGCTAGGCTCTGCAGAGCCGGAGAGCTGATTTTCTGCCTGCACGTTTCATTTTAACACTTTGTTTCCACACAGAGGAGCATGAAATACAAAAATCCTTCATCACAGATTGTGTCTTACGTTATTTACTTAAAATCTATTTTCTGTTCTGTTTCTATCTGCTGTATCCTGTTACTGTTTGCTGCTGCAATGATCAATAAAGTTTAATTTCATCTGATTCACCTCTGATCACATGTCTTCTTTACAAGGGTCCTGGTTCTTGGTTTGTACATGATGGACGCAGGACATGTAAGAGGTATGTCGTTGTCATTTTGTGTTACTTTGTCTCTCTGTGGTCATTGTGTGTCTCTTTTGTTTTCCATTGTGTTCATTTTCTGCCTCTTTATGCTCATTTTGCATCATTCTCTGCTCGTTTTGTGTTTTTTTGTGCTTGTTTTGCATCATTTTGTGTCTCTTTTTGGTGGTTTGTGTTCATTTCTGTCCTTTGTGGTCATTTTGCATCATTCTCTTTTTTTGTTCTTTGTGTTTTTGCATCATTTTGTATCACATTATGTCTTTTTGTTTTTTTTTTTTTTTTTTTTTTTTTTTTTGTGTCTTGTAGCTTTTTGTGTATTTTCTTGTCATGTTGCATCTTTTATGGTTGTTACGCATCACTTTGTTGTCATTTTGTAGTCTCTTGTGGTCATTTTTCTCTGTGGGGGGGGTTGTTGGTCTGCGCCCCCCCTCAGTCAGGCCCTGCCCCTGCTTCTTTACTCAGATGTAGTCACAGGCCTGAGAACAGGAGGATCATGTTACAGCTCAGGAGTGGGAGTTAAACGAGTCTAATCTGTGAACTGATGCCGAGGTTGTACAGGACAGTTGTGTTTTGTTTTTTAACCCGACATAAAACCTCCACTCAATAAAAAAACGCTGCGACTGTTCTGAAAAGATCCAGACATCGAACTGGCTCTGTTTCTGGATCAGAAACGACAGAATAAACTGAATTTCAGAGGCGTTTTTCGAGAGAAACCAGGGATGAAGGTCACTCACCACACTCACCAAACGAGTGGGAGGATAAGTGTCAATCGCCATGGGTCCTGTCCCCTCCTCGCCGGTTGCCACGGTTACCTGGCATGTTGTAGGGTCTCCATGGCGGCAGGCAGGCGGCCTGTCGATTGGCTGGGAGCAGGCTCGGGGCTCTGCGAATCATCGAGTAGCGCGAAGGCCGGGAGGAGGAGGAGGAGGGTGAAATAACACCGGCTCACATGCACACAAAGGTCATTATTAGATTTCAGCAAATGGTATTAGAAGAGAGGAAAAGGGGGAGAGAGGAAGGGAAGGGAGGGAGGAGGGAGGACGGAGAGCTGGTATGTGGAGGAAGAGGAAGATAAGACGTGACAGGAGGAGGAGGAGAAAATGAGGTCAGGAAAGAGTGTTACAAAGAGGTGAGAGAGAGGAGAGCAGGTGAAGAAGAGGTCAGTTAAGACGAGGAGGAGGAGGAGGAGGAGGAGGAGGTCATCGCTCTCTGTTTTCTCCTGGTCAAAAGGTCAAAGGTCAAGGCCTGAGGGAGAAGGACACCCACTGTCAGACAGAAAAGATTCCACTCTCATGTCTTCACAGTAAATATAAAGCTGTAGCTGGTTAGCTTAGCTTAGCTTAGCTTAGCTTAGCATAAAGACTGGAAACAGGTGGACACAAAGGTAACAAATCCACCTACCAGCACCTGTAGAGCTCATTAATCAACATGATGCGTCTCGTTTGTTCACTGCTACATCGAGTAAAGACTTAAATTAACCTAAATTAAATAATTATTTTTAATTGGTTAATCTATTCATCTGTTTTCTTTCTGTATCTGAGTCTTAAATTATTGACTATATTACAAGGAAGTATTGAAATATACACCTGGGAAGTGTTGACAAAATTGCGACATAAATTTAAATAAACTTCGTAACTACAGGCTAACTGTTTTTTTTACAGTGAAAAATACATTAAAATTTATTCTATGTTGTATTAAATTAATTTAACCTGCAGGAACCTTGTCTCAGCTGTTTAGATGTAATTTGTGTAAATGAGACTAAATAAAAATAAACGTTCGCAACCCACTCTTCACTAAGCCCCGCCCCTTTAATGCAGACTGGCCAATCGTATCGTAGCTTCAGCAACCAACTTGACGACTTTGCTCGATGGACTCTCATGCAAACATTTTGGATTTTGGTTTTAAAGGAGAAGGTGGAAGAAGATACACTTCTCTTCTCCTGTCCAGAACCAAGTCTTTAGGATTCATCCTCTGAGGACCATGATGATCCATCCAGTAACTGTTGAGGTAAATCAACCTGACCTGTGTGTTGGAGATGATAAACAACATGTTAATCCTCGATAAGACCATGAGGAGGAAGCTGAGAGCTGAACCCAGATCAGTGTTACTCTCAGTGTTAGCCAACACCCAGTGCCTCTCTGCTGCTTAGCGCTCTGCAGGACTGAAAATCAATACTGCTGCGTGTGACAGGAAGAGATGGAGGAGCCGAACCAGGCCGGAGGAGAGGAGGGGGGAGGGGGAGGAAGTATTCACAGCCACTGCAAGTAACAAGTACCATTACTGTAAGGTAAAAATACTCCATTACAAGCGAAATCCTGCAGGAAAATCCTACTGAAGTAAAAGTACATGAGTGATAGCAGCAAAATGTGGTTGAAGTATTAAAGTACTGACAGATGATTACAGGATTAATACTGAAGCATCAGTGTGTCAGCAGCATGTTACTGTTGTGACTCTTAAAAGTAACTAGTAACTAGTGGAGTATAAAGTATAATTTTGTACTTTAAGTAAGTATGTATTTTTACTACTACTACTGCTTCTTTTACTACTTTTACTCAAGTAAAGGTTTGAATACTGTCACTGGGAATAAAATCCAGATGTTAAAAACATTTAAATTAATTATTTTCACATTTTACTCAGTGAATTCACGTTTTATAGGTTAAACTCCTGTGTTTTTGTTTGTAGTTAAGTTGATTTTTACTGTTTTTCTCCAACAGGAAAAACATCAAGTTTGGCAGAACTAGATGAATAGGTGATTATTTTCAAAATAAAAGTCACGTTGTCAACGTATAGCTTCTTAGACGTGATGGATTTAAAGGATTTGACGCATTTTGCATCAGATTCTCCTCAGAGATGTTTGTTTTAACTTCTGTGATTGATCTTTATTGTGAGTCGATCATTTTCATATAATTTTGGAAAACAACATGAAACAAGGATTTTAATTAAGAAGAAAATAAGTTTTCATTTAACATTGTAATTAGCATTTTTCTAACAGGATGAACTCAGTGAAGAACTGATGATATATTTGTTTGTTTTCCATGTGTGCCGGTGTCCGGTCTTCCTAACGTGGTGCAGCTTGATGCGGACCACAGTGGGCGGTGTCCTGCAGTGTCTCCACTCTGATCCAGCACGTGGGTCTCGGGATTTAGCGGGATTTTCCCTGAATGTGACAGTCCTGCACCACGAACCAAAACACGCCGAGTTTAAAACAAACGGTATTTTGTTGAATGTATTTGTAATCACTCCAACTGTGGACTCTATTCTACCGTGTCTGGTGTGAGAGGGCTTTATTTTGACAGCCCTGTCTGACAGGTAGGGTTTATTTTGAAAAACGGGACAGAAAGTTATTTTTGGTATTAAATAAAGCCACATGACCACTTCTTACTACATCTATAATTTGCTTTTATATTAAAATATCCGTCTTAGTTGTTGTATTTTGTCCTCGTGGGCGAATAAGCGAATTTTAAACGTATTAAACCACTCTTTGGTTAAAAAATGCGGCTTTTACTTTGGTGGGAAAAACAGGAAATGCTGCCGCCCGCTTGTGTCTAAATTGAAACCGTAGAGGAAGAAAGGGGGCGTGTCGTTAGGTGTTAGCCTGCCTGCTAACAGAGAGCTAAAGTTGTACTTTCACTTTCTGACAGTCAGGACTCCCTTCTCCGGTCCGAGCAGAGGCAGAGGTTCCTGGAAAACGAAACCAGACGCGCTGGTTGCCGCCTCTGACACTCTTTGGCTCGTAGATGTAGTTATTTAACTCCTTTTCCGTGGCGATATTGACAACTCGTGGCCGGCGGCGTGTAAAAGTTTTAACCGCTAGCCGTCAAAACCGTCAAACGCGCAGGTAGCGTCGTTTCACCAGCTAGCTTCAGCGGCTAGCGCCCGCTAGCATGGACAGCGGCGGCGGTCACACGCATAATGAGGAGAGGGGAGCGGAGAAACTGATGGACGACTACCTGAAATCAATAGGTTTGCATCGGAAGAAGATAGCCAAAGACGGGTCGTGCTTGTTTCGAGCTGTCGCCGAGCAGGTAAAGTGATACAAGTGAAAATAAAGCGCCAGCGTTAAGTTTCTGACTAAGCTAACTGTGCACAGGTGACAAACTGGGCACGGTCGGTTTGTTGTGCTAATGCAGGCTAACAAGTGTTTAATGTTAGCCGAATGAAAGTTAAAGTCCGTGTTAGTATTTTTACTTGAGTTCCAAAGCTAAAGGTGAAACATTTGTTAAACTTTACACCCATTAACTCTTAAATTGCACCTTTTCTTAATGGACTTCTTCTGATAAAGTCGTATGAGTTCAAATACAGAGTTCAAGCTTTAGAAAGTTGTTTAACCAAGCTTGCAAATCATTTATTTCTTATATGCCAACACTAATATGAACTGTAATTTTAATTTGTTTTACTGTTGACCTTTGACCTCCCTCAGGTGCTGCACTGTCAAAGCCTTCACACTAAAGTTCGTGCCAAATGTGTGGAGTTTCTGAAGCAGAACCGGGAGAGCTACGCGGCGGTACGTTCACTGTCAACCACATTAGACTGACAGAGAAACAGAAACTATATTCAGCTCTGCTGCAGTTTAGAAAACAATGTAATTTATTTCCTTATTAAAAGAAACTGACACTAACGTTCTCTGCTCAGTTTTACAGCAACACTGGAGCAAAAATATGCAAAATATTCAGATTATATGTCGATACTCTTCAGGGCCAGAGCAGCTTCTCTCTTATTAATCTCATAGGTATTTATAAGAATTAATATAATTAACAACTCACCTGAGTCATTTATTTGTCAGTGAACAGAGATTTATCTTTTGCTCTTCAGCTGCTGTTTTTATTCCCTAAAATACAAGAGTCATCATTTCAGTAGCAGCCTGTATTAGTTAATAAAATAATAATTTGAATGACATAATAACCATTAGAATAAAGAGTAAAGTCAAAATAAAGTGACCTACTCAGCCCAGTAAACGTCCTGTGCCTCAGAGCTACAAACATGAGGCGCAGCAGCTGATTGATCGTAGATAAGAGAGAAATGTAAAAATAAAGACGAGGCTGTGAGGCGACACGACAGGTTTCGTCTCTCTGTTTATGTGACGCTGAAAGACAGGAGGAGGAACTGAAAGCAAAAGTTCAAAAGCCTTTTCTTTCTTTTTATGACGGTGTGATTATACAGTCGCTCCGCCTCACCTCAACCCAGAATGCCCTGGTTCATGTTGCCCTCAGTCAGGTGACTCATGGGTGAACTCATTTTTTAAAATGAGGTGTGTTTGTGTTTGTTGACACCTGAAGCTTAATGTGTCTCTACCAGACTCCATTGAGAAAAAGAGGAATTTTACCGAGCAGAACTCAGGAGATTCTGCCTCGGTCTGCCAGTGTGCTTGTGTTATTGTGTGGTGTTTTTACTCAGGTAAAGTATCTGATTACTTCTTCCACCACTGAAAGGCACACAACAACACAAACAAACTAGCAGACAGAGGTAGAAGCTCCTGTGAGCTGCTCCGTAAAATTCTTGTTTTTCTCAATGGAGTCTGGTACTGATGAAACAGTTGACTCTGGTTAAACAGAGAGGATCTGACTCTGTAATAAACAGCTCTGTCTCTGTAGGAATCCTATCATAACGTTGTCTTAGAATAACAATCTGAGTCTGTCAGTGACACAAACAAGAACTTTAATGGACGAACATGGAAGTGGACAGTTGCCTGTTTGTTTACATTGCAGCAGCTGCTCACAGTGGCCTGGTACTCTTCTTGATCCTCATCAATACTGCACAGATTTTAAACTTTTTTGTCCCTGTTGATCATTAACACTCATAAAAAAGGGTAATAAGGTTAAAATAACAGAATTATCCTTAATCTGGTGTTACTTCAATCAACAAACTACAGAAAAAGACAAAAACCATCAATAAAAAGTCCTTTTTCTTCTTTATCCTTCAGCTCTAAGCTTATTTCCTCTGACGTTAGACAAACTAAACGGCTCAAACAAGCAGAATAATTTCCTGGAACATCGTTTTTCTCAGACGTGGTCGAACAGGAGGAAATCTACGAGGAGAAAATGTAAAATATCAGCAGACTGATCCTTTAACCTCGAGTCTCCACGAGGAGCCAAAACAAACAAACAAACCACTGTTACTGCTCAGCTGTTGTCTCACTGGTTTGTTTCTGTTTCACAGTTTGTTGAAGGAGACTTTGAGGAATACCTGTGCAAACTCCGGGACCCTCAGGTAAAACACCTGTCGCCGCTCTGATCCGCGACTGATCCACTTGGATTAAATAAGCAGTGAAACTGATGGTGTTCTGTTTTGCAGCACTGGGTGGGAGAAGTGGAGATCAACGCTCTGGCTGTGATGTACAAGTGAGTAAAATGTGCAGTAAAGAGACTGAACGTTCAGGAGAGCGTGTTGAACTGTTCACTGAATGATTTTAAAAATGGGTGTTGAGGACTTTACAGCGATCAAGTGAAAGTTGATCTACATTTACAGATGCTGATGAGTCACTGAGGCTTCGTCATCCCTCTCTCCCTCTTTGTCTCTTTGTTTCTCTGTAGGAGGGATTTTCTGATTTTCCAGGAGCCTGGAAAACCTCCCGTCAACATCACAGCCAACAACTTCAAGGACAAGGTGACGAAACTGAACAGAAACTTTAAAAACGTCTCGACCTTTTTCCGTCTTTCTCTCTCTTCATTTCACATCAGCACTCTTTTATTCTCTGTTTCTGTTCAGATGGACGCCAGACTTTTCAGAGATTCGACAAATATCAGCCTGATTTTTGTTACAGATGTGAAGTTTATTTTCTGTTCATTTCCTGAGTGTGTCTGTGGCTCCTTTTTAAAAAGTCTAAAATCTGATAATCAGAGTCATAGACTCTCAAATGTCCTAATATTATTGTGATATTGTTGCTTTTCTAACCTTAAATTCACTTTTTAAACTGGTTTTTGCAGAATGACCTCTGCTCCACTCGCTTTATTTCTCTCTGAAATGATTGGAAAACACCTCTGCACACTTAGATCCAAGCAGCGTTTTCACTTTTGTTTGTGAGCGTTGAGTCTTTGATGAGAGCGTACACAGCTCCACCTGTGTCCGTCCTGCTGGTTTGGAATCAGCTGCATTGCAGTGATTTTAGAGGAAACATTTTTCAGAAACATTCGTGTCGATCTCACGGTTACAAAACTACAAAACCAACCTGGAGTCGACTTTAAGTTTCCCCTTCTGTTTCTCTCTCAGGTGCGGTTGTGTTTCCTGAACGGGAATCACTACGACAGCGTTTATCCCGTCAGCCACATAAAGAACGCCGCTCTCTGCCAGTGTGAGTGTTTTTATTCATCATATCATTTTCATCAAACCTAATTAAACACACAGCGACAGCAGCGGCAGGGAGTCATGTTATCTTTGTGTTGGTTTGTGTGACATCAACAACAGCTGTGAGCTTGTTGAGTGAACACTGATATCTGAATCAGACGATATGCAAACTGTCAGATAAGCTGAAATACAACCTGGACCGGCTTCAAACGTCCTGCATTTTAACACTTGTACTTCTGTTTAACACGTCTGTGAAGAGGAGAAAATAAAACTTCGAAAGAGAAACAAGTTTCACTGAAGAATGAAACAGTTTTTTTCATCGTCTGTTTACTTTCACTGAAGTTTTTCAGTTTTCTCAGTTTCAGCTCTTTCCAGGACGAATATTTCACTGCCTGTTTCCTTTTTCAGTTGAGCTTTTGTTTTCAGTGTCTGTTCTAACTCTGTATGAAACCTGATCGTGAGTGCCCGCCTCCCTCCGTCCTGACAGCAGCTTCACCGCCCTCAGCTGAAACAGTAGTGATACGTCAAAGCGGCGAGACTCACCTCAAACTGAATCTGTGGTCTGACCCTGTCTCCTGCAGCCATCCTGTACGAGGTCCTGTATGACGGTGTGTTTAAGGTCGATCAGGGATCTCTGCGTCCCTGTCAGCGGATCAGCCGACCCAACGACCTCCTGAGCGACGACAGCATGCCCGCCTGCCCGAGCAGCGACGAGTCGGACGTGGACTCAGGCGAAGGACTCTGGTAGGAAAAATCAACTTAATGAGTATTTTTATTCAATGATCTGTTGGGTTTCTGCTGATGTACAAATAAAAAACATTTTAACGTTCTCGATCTCTGTTATTAATTTCCTCACGTGTTTGTTTATAATCTGGTGTGTATGTTCTGTATAACACTGCACACACACAGCCTCATGATGTGTTGATGTGTGTTTTTCAGGGTAGAAAATGGAACGAGCTCAACAACAAGACACAACAACCAGAGCTACAGGGTAAAACACACACACACACACACACACAGGAGCCAATCAGCACCATCAAACTCTGTGTATACCTGCCTGATAACACTCACTAACTGTGTGTGTGTTTGTGTGTGTGTGTGTGTGTGGTGTGTGTGTGTGTGTGTGTGTGTGTGCCTGTGTCAGGGGCGTGGTCGTGGTCGCTCGCTGCCCGAGCGGGTGAGGCGTTCACTGAACCCGACTCTGCTCAGGAACATAGAGTACGACGTCTGGCACAAGACCAAGAGAGGTAACACACACACACACACACACATTTATTTATATACACACACACACACACAAGTTATGAATTTATTGACATATAATTTATCAATCACACCAATAAAATAACAAGAATTTGTTTGTTTTCTTGTCCAACAGCCCAACAGAAGATGGATTACTCCATGGCTGCTGGGATGCAGTACACTATAGGAGACCGCTGCCAGGTGTGTGTGTGTGTGTGTGTGTGTGTGTGTGTGTAATTCGGATTTAAAGGCTGTTTATTTGCGTGTAGATTTACATTATTTGTTTGCGTGTGTGTGTGTCCTGTAGGTTCGTGTTGAAGGACGGATCTACAACGCAACCATCAGGGAAGTGCCTCCCAACAGCAACCAGGTGATGGTTTACATAGAAGAACTGGGCAGGAGGTAGGTCGCACCAACAACACACACACTACACACTCTGCTTTCACTGATCCTGGCTGCTGTTTTAATACCTGTGCTTTTATTTTTTCTCCCACTAACATTATAGAAAGGAGTTTAACCCGCAACAGCCATTTTATCAGTACCAGACTCCACTGACAAAAACAGGAATTTTACCGAGCAGAACTCAGGAGCTGCTGGAACTCCACTGCCTCCATCTGTTAGTGTGTTTGTGTCATTTTACATTTGTAAAGGATCTGAATATTTCCTCCACCACTGAAAATCACACAATAACACAAACAAACAAACCAATCGACGCAGCAGCTCCTGAGTTCTGTTCGGTAAAATTACTGTTTTTATCAGTGGAGTCTGGTATGGATATGAAGTGATGTTTCTGGTTAAACAAAGAGGGTCTTACTCTTTAATAATTTTTATTGAGAAGCACTTGGAGGAACTGACCGAGTATCAGCAGCAGCGTTATTTACATTAGATGCTTAATAAAGTTTTGTGTTTCCGTCGTGCAGACACGTCCCTCTGTGGAGTCTCCGTCACCCCAGTGAGGAGAGCAGCTGGAGCACTGTGGTCAACAAAGACAAGAGGCTCAGCAACGGACATGGAGGTGGTTTAAACACACACACAGCTCAACACAAACACACTAAACACACGTTTATTAAATATAAATAAACATCTTTTCTTTCTCAGACTGGGAGGAGAGGGGTAAAGGCCGAGGCAGAGGGAAGCCCGTCCCATCATCCTCCTCTGTTTCCCAGGCGACGGCACCGGGGTCCAGTGGACGTGTGCTGAAGCAGCACTCGTGGCCCCCGCAGGCCACCGTAGAGGAGCCGGGAGGGTCCAAAACCAGCAGGTCGGTGTGTGTAGACGGCAATTTAACGCAGCTATAAAACAGCTCATAGGAGCTGTATGCAAGTATTTACTGTCGCTACATAGCCAACGTTTTTCTTTGGAGGTGTGGGATAAATCGATTTATTTGAGTATTGTAAATGTTTTAAAATGCCATGCTCACTCCTGAATCAGTACTTGATGTATTATTTAAACTGAGCTAGCGTTATAGCTCGGAGGAAGGAAGCTAGCCAGTTAGCCTGTTAAGTTGTTGAGTTTTCTGCTCACTGTGATTAAATCCTCACGTTCAGTGTCGCCGCTGACCAGTAACAGTTTAACTTTCCACTAACAGCTAACTTTTGTTGTTCAATTGTCCGTTGACCGGAAACAGAAACTTCACAGCAGCTTCTGACCCGAGACGAGCCAGATGCTTCAGAATAAAATCCCGGGTGGTTCTGTTTTGATTCATTTTATTTTAACAGTAGTTTATAGACGATACCGATGAAGTAAAACTCACGCTGACTAACATACGACTGGTGATATACAGTCTCCACTGTCCCAAAACTGCAATGAATATATCAAATCACAACACTTAAAAATCACAATACAGAAAACTGAAAGTCAAAAATTGAAAAAAAAATTTTACGATACTTAAAAAATTGCAATATGTAAAAATCGCAGAAGTTAAAAATTGTACCACTTAAAAATCACAATACTTGGATCATATTGTAGGTGTAAAGGTTTAACGTGTATTGTTACGTGTTTCTGTAGGAAGTCCGTTAGCTCGGCGGATTCTGCGTTGTTTGGTCTGACGGAGGAGGAGCGTTTGGCGAAGGAGGAGGAAGAGCGGAACGTGGCGTTGGTGGAGATCCAGCTCAGAGACGAACACAGCTTCCCCGCCCTCGGCGTGAGTTGAACAACACCGATGTCGGGGTTATAGATAAACTTATTTCATGACTGTTAAATTCTATATAACATCGTCTGCATACGTGATGACTTTACAACATAAAGGCTGGTTCTTGTATTCTTATATTCTTCTGAGTAACAGCCATGAATATGTTTTTTTCATCCTCCTCAGACTCCGACTGTGATGCAGGGTGATGGAGGGAAGAGGAAGGGAGCAGAGAAGAGAAGATCCCAGAGAAACAAGACGGTGAGTCGGCGTTTCGACCAAAACAGACGATGAAATGTGATCCAGCTCGTCCAGTTTGAGCAGCAGATCCATGAGTTTCAAGGTTTTTCAGACACAAAAATACGGCACAGTGGTTTATAATAATACGAGGAAGGTTTTTATAGCTAAGGAATGTTTTTACAGCTGCAGCTATTTTATCTTTTGTGCACTTTTGAAGCTGCTGTACCAAAATCTGCCAATAAAAATCACAAAATCTAAAATAAACTCTCAGTAACTTGACAACCCACAATGATGAACAGAATATAAATTTTGCATGAAGTTATGTGTTTTAGTGGATTTAGTTGTCATATTTTAAGTCCAGATTCAATTCGGATAAATTAGTGTATTTTCGTCCCCATAGGTAACAAAGATTAAGTTGGTGGGTGCCAACTTATCAAAGTAAAGTTAGGAGAAAGGACCACCTCTGGTTTACTGATGCAAACTGCTGCGTTGATACTTGTTCTCCCATTTTTTTCCAACACTGATATCATAGAGTTTTTGTTTAACTGTAAACAGCCAGTTTATTACTGCCAGACTCCATTGACAAAAACAGGAATTTAACCTCACAGAATATTGGGAGTTTCTGGTCAACCACTGCCTCAACTGGTTAGTTTGTTTGTGTTATTTTACTCATGTGAAGGATCTAAATACTTCTTCCACCACTGAAAGTCCCATAATAACACAAACTAACAAACAGATGGAGGCGGTGGTGTCCCGGCAGCTCCTGTGTTCTGCTTGGTTAAAGTCCTGTTTTTGGCAGTGGAGTCTGGTATTGATATATGGTGATGTTTCTTTAATAAAAAGCTCTGTAGGAATGTTACTATAAACAAACACAGAACTGAAAAGTCACATCAGGTTTTTTTATTTCCCTTTCTCTGACAGAAGAGTCCAGTCGAAGACGTCAGAGCGGCGTCTCCCTCTGCTGGCGAAAGACCAAAATCCTCCACCCCTCCTCTCACAACCACGACTGCTGCTACTGCAAATACAAATACTACTACACCCACCAACCCCACCCTTCCTGCTGCAAAACCTGCTGCTGCTGTAAACTCTGACTCCGGTCCGGCTTGGCTCGGCTCGCTCAAGGCTCCGGCGCCCAACAAGGCGGCTGCGGTGTCAGGCTCTGCTTCCAGCCTGCCACCCGCCTCTGCTGCCCCGACTCCTAAAACAAACACACAGTCTTTCGCTTCGGCTGCTGGAGTTACAGCATCTCCTCCTCCTCCTTCCTCCTCCTCTGGGTGGTGCTCTGCCTCCCTCCGTCCCGTCCTCCGCCACCGTCTTCTCCCTCGTCACCCCGGTTCTCCCCGCCGCTACATCACCCCCAACTCCTCCCACCCTCTCCTCCTCTTCTCCTCCCCCCTCCTCGCTTCCTCCTAAATCGTCTGCCTCCCCTCCTCCTCCCTCCTCAGTACCGCCTCCCACCTTCATCGCCCCCATCGCTCCCTCTCCCGTCGCTGCTCAGGGCTTCCTCCTTCCCTCCTCTCTCCCCCGTGCCTCCCCGCCTGTCTCCTCTCTCCCACACTCCCCCAGTCCACCCACCACCTCCTCTCCGATCCATCATGCTGCTCCAGTCCAAGAGGCTCCAGCACCAAGTAAGAAATCCTTCTGTCAGACGTTTAGTCAGTTTTTGGAGCTGAAAGTGAAATTTGTTAAGAGGAGGAGAAATGAAGGTTCTGTACTGTCCAACCTCTCTCTGTGGACGTGTTGCTACAACTAATACTCAAAGCAAACTCCACCTCCTCCACCCCTGAAATAAATGTAAACATTCAGACTTGTGCTAGAACACGTTGTTTCCCCGGCCTGAAGCCTTTTAGTCTGAGGAATGATTCTGGATTCCTGGGTGTCTGAGAGCCGATGCTGAAGTCTGAGGATGTCCCTGAAATGTTTATCGTACCAGCTGCCACCTTTGCGCGTCACAATAAGAGTTTCCTTGGGCAAAACACCAAAACCCGACCTGCTCCTGATGCGCGGTGACTCACAGAGGCCGATTGTAAAGCGCTCTGGATGAAAACGTTAAATAAATGGAGTCATTACTCGTCTTTTGGCCGAGTCACAGCAGGAATTTAAGGCACCGTGTTCGTCTAATTTGACTTAATCGTGTTAGATGAGCCAGTCTGAATGAGGTCTGTGCAGGTAGAGTCAGTCCTGGTCTGACCTGGTTTACAGTCTCTGTGTCTTTTCTCTTTTATTTTTCAGAGTCTTTGCCAAACTCTGGAGGACCTCTGGCGTCTCAGGCCTTTCAAAGCCAGGTGTCTCTGCCTCAGAACCAGATCTCTGAGTCCCAGACCCAGGCCTCCCTCCCTCCGGTCTCCCAACTCCAGACCCAGTCCCAGTCTGAGATGGTCCAGGATCAGCCCTCTCTCCCACCTCCAGGAGCTTCCTACCCTCAGGCCTCTGCCCCTGCTCAGCCTCAACCATCAGTCACCCACCCTCACCCTCCTCACCCCTCCCAACTCCCCCAGACCCCCATCACCCAGACCCAAACGGAAACCCCTCACCCTCCAGCTCAGCCCGAGTCCCCGGCTCACCCTCCTCCCCCCTCCCATCACCCTCAGTTACTCCCTGCTCACCCCCCCGCTGCTCCGCCTCACCCTCAGTCCATCCCAGGAGCTGTACCTCTGCAGAAGCTGTCCCAGCTCTACCAGGACCCCCTGTACCCCGGTTTCCCTCAGGGAGAGAAGGGCGACGTGGCCCAGAATCCACCCTTCTCCTTCAACAAGTCAGGAGAGGACCTCCCCCAGGGTGAGTCGATCAACTAACGATTATTTCACAGTGAACACTTTGGTGTCTTTACACGTTTAGTTTTGTTTTAGTAACAGAAACGACGAAGATGTTCAGTGTGTTATGGAGCAAGGCCAACACTAGTTTTTATGGTGATATTTTTGGGATGGTGTTTTCGTTTGTTTCTTACAACATTAAGCATTTTAAACATAAAGTAAATCATGTTTATGTACCAACACCTGCTCACAGCTCCACTGTAAACTGGTTTTTAAGTCTTCGTCTTCCTCTGCAGATGTCAACATGTTGAGGTTCTTCTTCAACCTCGGCATCAAGGTAAGACGACGAACTAGAAGAAACTTGGGTACACTTATTTTACCAGTGTGAACAAACCACAGACTGGAAACCTGCTTAAATATCGTGTGTAATGTAGATTTGAGCTACAGCTACAAGTCGAGACGACAGAAACAGAAAAGTTTTTCCTTTGTGTTTTAAAAGTTTGAATTATTTTGGATTGTGAAGATTTTGTGTGCAGTGTGCATGACAGGCCAGTAGATGGCGATGTAACTTGTGCATCACAAACGCAGCCCAACAGTCCGCCATTTTGTCGTCCTTCTATTCGTGCATGTGTGAGGTAGGGCAGTGAGATGTTACACTCTGGAACCTGGTTTCAAAAGTTCGCGTTGTAGGCCCCCTGAAGGCCAAAAAGTTTCTGGTTTATGTGAAAACCATTGTTGTACAAACAGAACCTAAAGTAAAGATATTTTTCCAAAAGCAGAATCTGAGACTTACCCCGGCCTCTGTTCTCCCCCCTCCAGGCGTACACCATGCCCTTGTTACCCCCTTACGTGTACCTCCTCCCCCTCCAGCAGGCCCACACCTTGCACCCCAAGCTTCACTCCCGCTCCCCTTCCCCAACCCCCAACTTCCCTCCACACTCCAGCGCCCCCACCAGGCCCCAGGAGACGTACACCCAGTACCCTCCGACTTCAGGGTCAGGCCTGCCTCAGTACGACCACCAGGCCGTGCTCGCGGAGCCCCCCCGTCCCAGCGAACCCTCCTTCAACCAGGCCGCGTACGCCGTCACCCAGCCCCCGCCTCACAGGATGCCCTGCCCCTCTGTGCCATGGCAACAGCACCAGATCCCCCCATCCAGAAGCTCCAGCTACCAGGTGGGGTATCACTCCCCAACTCCACCGTACCCGGTTCCGCCTCCTTCATCTCAGGGGTACCACCCAGGTCAAGGCCCGGGACACCCTATGTACCCCCCAGCCATGCCTCTGTACCCCCCATCCTCGCTGGGGTACCAGTCTTCATCCGCCCCTGAAGAGCTCCAGGGGAGCCAGGGGGCAATGGAGCAGCTGCAGCCCGCTAACGGAGACACAATGCCTGGGCACGGGCCTGGACGAGTCCCTGGTCCTCTGGAGGGTCCTGCTGCTGCTAACATGGCTAATGCTAACAACAACAGATCAATGGTTGTTCCAGGTGTCAACAGTTTTGGTACATGGATAGTTCTTTTAAGTTTTAAATTTAACTTTCAGGCTTAAATCATTTACAGAAAGGTCAAAGGAATTCTGGGTAATGAAGTCCTCAGGTTTCAAGCAGTTTCTGTTTTGGCCACCAGGGGGAGGTCTGAAGAAGGAGCAGGGAGAGAGTCTGACTGGAACGGTGCTGCTGGTGGACCCGCCGCTCAACAACAGACCGATAGTACGGACACACACACACACACACACATTATGAGAACACACACATATGTACTACAGCAGTAGGTGAAAAAAATAGATGTAGTTGTATGAGGAGGTGTAGTAGAAGTTGTAGTAGTGTGTAGTAATCGTACCAGAGTAGCAGTAGTATTGGTTAGCAGTGGTAGTAGTAGTAGAAATAGTGGTAGTATTAATACTGTGGTAATATTGTAATGTAGTAGTGGTAGTATTAACACAGTAGTAGCAGTAGTAATAATAGTAGTAAACAGAGTTAACCCCGCCTCTCTGTCTCTCAGCTGGTGCCAAAATCTGATGTCAGTGATGTCCCCGTCTCCATGACGACCATGAAGCCCGGCAGCACCCCTGGCTGTCCGTCACCTTATGACATGTCGAAGACGACCATCCCCGGCAGCGACACCAACCCCTCCTACATGTACCGCCCCCGGAAGCCGTACAACCCCGGCAAACCATACGTCAAAATGGAGTCCGCCAAGGGGGGCTACCACCCGACCATGCCCATGACGGAGGCTCTGTCAGTGGCCTGCAGCACAGAGGACGACTGGGAGGAGATGGAGAGACCACCAGCCCAGAGCCACAGAGGGATGAAGAAGCACTACAGAGGAGGAGGGAGAGGGAGGGGGGGAGGTTATGATGGAGGGAGGGGGGTGTACAGGAGGAGGCAAGGAGAGGTGGGGGTGGGGTTTAACCATGGCAATTTTGGCCCCTCCCACAGGGGGCAGGCCTGGTAAAAAGGCTATAAGCTGTCAGCCAATGAGAGGAGAGGACACAAAGTGTTTTTGTTTTTTTTCTTGTCTTGGTTTTTTTTTTTTTGCCCGAGCTTTTTTGGTTTCAGCTCGCACTTAATTGCACTTTTTCTGCCTTTTTTTTCTTCTCGTCACCTCCTGGAGATGATCGGTGAATCGGTCTCTAAACGTCTCGTCATCGTGTCATCTTCTGCGTTGTTGTTGAAAAAGAAAAATCGTAAACTCTTCGTGTGCTTCGATGCGCCAAAATCCTCCAGCTTGTTGTAGAAACATAAACACTATCAATCTCATTATTAGCTAGCTGGTTAGCATAGCATGTTAGCAAGTCCAAGTTTACACATTTCTCAGCAGTTGGATATACGGATTTAAACAACGTCAGCGTGTGTTTTGAGCAGGGCTGCAATGATTAATTCTGTTCTTAATTAATCCGTAAGTCTGTGGTCAAGAAAATGTCAGAAAATTGCGAAAAATATCCATCAGAATTTTTCAAAACCCAAGGTGCCGTCTTGAAAAAAAATGAGCAAAGTCATTGAGTTTTGGATCTCACAAGACTAAAGCCAATTTAAAATAATCTGAGAATCTTGATGAATTTTCACAAAAATCGACGAACAATCAATTATCAAATTAGTTGCAAATTATTTTTCTGTCACTTTCAATTGTTGCAGCTTTTCTTTGCAGGTTATAAACATGTTTGCAGTAGAGCTGCTTAGAAGTTGCTACTATGTCAGTATGACGTTAGACAGAAACATCGGAAATTTGCGAGTTTTTGTACTCATAATTTTGATTTAATGGAACATCTTGAATTTTTCTTTAAAGTGGTAGTTAAGACATTTGGAAATTTTTGCTTTTCTGCGTTGGATGAGAGGGTAAAACTACAAATTTATATTATTACACTTCAGTTTTTATACAAACTAAACAATGAGCAGCTGGCTAGTTTATTTCATTTAGCGTAGCTTAGCATAAAAAAAGAAAAAAGTAAAAACAGCAAAGGAAACACAGAACCACAAATTACTTCAGTAGTTATCTAGTTATCTTTAGGCTTCAGTTTCTGTGCATCTTTAATAAACCAGATGTAATGTGGTTACCTGTTTCCAGTCTTTATGCTAAGCTAAGCTAACCACCTCCTGGTTGTAGCTTCATATTTAGCATACAGACACAAAAGCAGTATCAGTTTTCTCATCTCACTCTTAGACAAGAAAGCAAATAATTCCAAAAATGTCTTATTCCTTTAATAGTAAGTGAAATTTCAGATTTTCTTTCATCCCTTGAATGCAGCACAGCGCCTCAGAGTTTAGCATGTCCATAAAGCATCCATACATATAAACAAAAGCAAAAAAGCATCAACCAAGTTCAGCAAGCTCTTCTTCCAAGCATCTGTTAGCACTGTGAGTTAAAAACAAATTAGTTTTAAGAGAAATAAAGCAACAAAAAAAATCAGATTAAATCTGATTTGAGATCAGCTTTATTGCTGCTATAAAACTTCGGCAGCCAAACTGTGTGTGTGTGTGTGTGTGTGTGTGTGTGTGTGTGTGGACTTTGTTTAGATTTTTATTTTGAATTGTCTTGTTGCTGCTGGTGTCACTTCCTCCTCCTGTGTCGTTTTCTCTCCTTCTTGTCTCTGGGTTTGTTTTTCTTTCGATCGGCTCCAGACTGTAGAGAATCAGTGCCTTACTTTTGCTACTTTTACGGTCGCGTTTCTTTTTTTTTTCTCTGAGTTTGAGAAACACTGCTGTACAGAACAAAGGCTGTTTGTTGTTTGTCTGTGTTGGATTTTTTTGTGTGACTGAATAAATAAAACTGTGGTTCGGATAGAGCTTCTCATGGTTCTCTGGTTTGATCAGGACTTCAGTCGGGGACGGATTGACGCAGAGATTCGCGCTCATGATTGTTTTTTTGATCTTGGACTGAGATATTGTGGTTATACTTTAGGATTCTGCAGTTAAACACAACATTGTGTTGAACATAATTTAAAGATCAAAGTCAGTAGAAATGATTGAATCCAGAGCATAAATTAGCTTTTCCTCTCTTCATGATCCCTCCCAGGCTCCGTAGAATCTCTGACTTTCCCTGACTTTCCCTCTAGTGCCACCATGAGGTTCACGTTTGTGGTTTTAAATTAAATATCTCAATAACTAAGATGAATCCCACTAACTTTGTAATGCTCTGTAGAAGTAGCAATACATCCTACAAGGAAAAAGTACTTAGAAGTACCAAGAGTACTAGAAACATCACTATAGAATATGTCAATACCAGACTCCATTGACAAAAACAGGAAATTTACATGGGTGTTGCTGGAATACTGCTCATTGGTTAGTTTTATTGTGTGGTACTTTTACTCAAGTAAAGTATCTGAATACTTCTTCCTCCACTAAAAGTCACACAATAACACAACTAACTAATGGATGGAGGCAGTGGTATTCCAGCAGCTGCTGTGTTCTGCAAAGTAAAATTGCTGTTATTTTCAATGGAGTCTGGTATTGATATATAGCGATGTCCCTGGTGTCCTAATCAAATCATTTACAGACAAAAACAAGGGAAAATTAGTTATCCTTTAAAGCGTTGAAGGTTCAGATTGATAAAAAATAGAATTAACTAATAAATTAACCCTGCGGTGTAGAGTTAACATCATCCCCATGTTTATCTGCTGCAGCTTTAAAGTGATTTACACATGAATACACCCAGACTGTATAGTAATGAGTAGTTTTACTTGTAACATAGTATTTCTGCATCTTTTTAGACCTGGTGGTTTGAGTGTATCCAGTATTTCCTGAACAAAAAAAGGTAAAAATTAGATAAAAGTTGAAAAAAAAATTGTTATAAAAATGTGTTAACAAGGTTTCTGCCATGTAAACCGATGAAATTTAAAATATTTTATTAGTTTTTTCACTGTCAAACGTGATGGAAAGCCAGTTTAATTTGAATTATAAGTCTTTGTTTAAGTCTCTTGTTTTCCTGGCAGATTCCCTGATTAATCACCTTGTACCTGTCATGACAAACTCAGTGGGTCTTACTGTTTTTTTTGTTGTTTTTTTAAGTGTTCCTGAACACAACACGAGCTGATGAATGAGGAGAGAAGCTGCTCTGGTTTCAGGTAGCATCAGTTTATTTATCATTTGTTGTAAATGCATCATGAGTGTTAAAATACGCTGCTTTAATGTTCCACAATGTCGCTGGCTTGTGAATTCAGCCCAGTGTGTTCAGGCTGACGGACACAGAATGCAATGCACTTTTTATTTCTCAACGTTTCACAACATTGCTGGCTATTGAACGCAGCCTGGTACATAAAGGCTGATATTTTTTTGTTGTTTTCTTCTTCTTCTTTATGATTTTAAACATATTTGCTGGAAGTCACAGTTGGTCACGCAAGGAAGTTGCCTCAGTCGTCCAGGAAGAAATAGTTTCCACTCTTCTTCTGTTCGGTGTCCTGGAGGAAACAAAGAGGTCAAAGGTCAGTGTGGTGAGTAATGAAACCTCTTTATCTTTGGTGTTTTTCTTCTACTCAGCAACAACGAAGCTGTCTTATATTCACAGGCGTATCTACCTTGATGGAGTTGAGCTTGTTGATGCGCGGTCTGAAGTTGTTCGGGTCTCGTCTGAAAGTGATTTCCAGCAGCGACAGGAACCGGTTCATCCCCGCCAACAGACTCTGAGGCCTGACGGTGAGGAAACAAACTCAGGTTTTCAGTTTGTTCGATGTTGTGAGTATTTTTTTTGTTTAAGTGTGTCTCTCTGTGTCTTACGTGTTAGCTGCAGTCTTCCTGGAGGGAATACCGTCGAACACGATGACTCTGTCGGCCAGGTAGGTCGCCATGATGAAGTCGTGCTCCACCACGAACGCCGGTCTTCTTCGCGTGGAGGATGTACCTGCAGACGACAGAGAGGAGGATGTGAGGATGTGAAGGAAAGAAAAGGAGGAGGGGGAGGTGAAGAGAAGTCGCGTCTCACCTCTTGATGACCCTGGCGGCCATCAATCTCTGCTCGGAGTCCAGGTAAGCCGAGGGTTCGTCGATCAGGTAAACGTCATGCCGGTTTTCCCCAAACACAGGGTGAGAGCGACTCTCTGCAGCTCACCACCAGACAGGTTCTGCACCTGAGGGGGGAGTAGAGGGGGGAGAGGGGGGAGGTTAATCTGTTTGTCCTCATTATGTCTCCTTCAGACACACAGGGAGAGATTTTAGAGGAAACAAACATCATTTTCTAACCTATATGTGTCACTACCAGACTCCATTGACAAAAACAGGAATTTTACAGAGCAGAACACACGAGCTGCTGGAATATCACTGCCTCCATCTGTTAGTTTGTTTGTGTTATTTTACTTGAGTAAAGTATCTGATTACTTCTTCCACCACTGAGAGTCACACAACACCACAAACAAACTTAACAGATGGAGGCAGAAGTGTTCCAACACCTCTTGAGTTCTGTTCGGTAAAATTACTGATTTTGTCAATGGAGTCTGGTAGTTATATATATATATATATGTATATATGACAAATAGGTCTATCTCTGTAGGAATCCATGATGTTGTCAAAGAGTATTTAAACAAAGGTGTGTGTGTGTGTGTGTCTTACGTCCTGGTCGATGATGCTCTCGATCTGCAGCGGCTTCATAACGTCAGTGATGAACTGTGGGTGAGTGTAGGCGTCTCTGATCTTCTCGTGCAGCAGAGCTCTGACGCTGCCCTGGAGACACGAACACAGACGCAAACTAACGTCACATCTTCACACGTTTTAAAAATCGTCTGAACTTCACAGCCTCAGATGAACCTGCTTCGTGTTGTTTTTACAGTGTGAAGCTTTGAACGAACCTTAAACTTGGGGCTGATGGTCTGAGGCTTGTAGCTGACGTTCAGGATGGGAACCTCACCTGAGGGAGAGAGAGCACAGGTGAGTGTGTGTGTCTGTTTATACATGGTTTAGTGTGTTTCTGTGTGTGTGTGAGACTCACCTCCACCGTCAGGTTTGAGTCCTCCGGCCAACATCCTGATAAAGGTTGTTTTCCCTGTGCCTGCAGACGCACAGTAATACACATTATATTTACATGTTATTTAATTAGATTGTCGCCCCCTTCAGGATGGATCTGTAATAACATTGGAGACCTTTAATCTAGTCCCAAGAAGGACTTTAAACCTTTTCGACTGTTAGGAGGTTGTTTTTTGTGAGTTTTTGACCTGACACAAGCAGAGACGAATCGTACCGTTCTCTCCGAGCATCACCATGATCTCAGAGTCTGTAAACTCTCCTCCTTTGATCTCCAGCGTGAACTCGCCCATCGTCTTCGCCATGTCTGGATACTGAACAACAACAACAACAACAGGTCAAACATCTGTTTCATCTGCAGCCTCAGAGTTCGTACCGTGCTTAGAGACAGAGGACTGACCTGGTAGTGCCTGAGTCTCTTCACCTCCTCTTCGTTGGCCGTCTCAGCCACTTTGAAGACCAACGAGGTCTCGCGAAACCTGAGATTCTCCGTGGGAACGTAACCGTCCAGGAAGATGTTGATACCTGCAGGAAGGAAAAGACACGAGGAAGTGAAGCAGCTGCAGAGAAAACCAAGGTCCAACTGTTACTTTTATTACTGAAGCTGAGTTTTTAAGATGTACGAAATGTCGCGTTTTAGCGTCCAGTTCATGGATTCATCCCAAACCGTTTGGTACGACTACACTAGCTCGCAAATTTAGCTTAGCTTGTGTCTGCTGTTCAAAATAAAACAGAGCAATGTTGGAACATCTGGAAAAGTAGAAGCTCCAAGGCTCCAGAGCCTAAAAGTCATTTCCAAACTCTAGCTTCCTCGAGACATGTCTGAGCAGGCTTGGTGGTGTAGTAGCCTTGTTGTTGCTATGGGGGGTGCGCTTGGTCAACAACGAGTCAAAGTAACGTAAGTCATGTTTTGAAAACGTACTAACTGCGAACTTTTCTGTTTCTTATTTAGTGTTTTACCCTCTCGGACGCTGAAGGGCATGGTGACGACACCGTAGGCGCTGGGGACTCCGTACAGACAGCAGATGAAGTCGGACAGGTAGTCCAACACACTCAGGTCGTGCTCCACCACAATGATATACCTGGAATAAATCACACGTTTATATGCGTGTCATATATGAACAATTAAACTGGTTTATGTTGCAGACTGTCCCTTTAAATAAGGAGTTTTTACCTGTCTGGAGTGATGAGCGAGCGGATGGTGATGGCAGCCTTCAGCCTCTGTTTAACATCCAGGTAACTGGACGGTTCGTCAAACATAAAACTGCAGTAGAAACGCAGTAGAAACAGAGTGAAGCTGTCAGAGTCTGTGTTGTTGGGGTGAAAGTAGAATAAATAAATGAATGAATGTTTTTCCTCACATGTCGGCCCTCTGGATGCAGACGACGGCGCAGGCGAACCTCTGCAGCTCTCCTCCGGACAAATCCTCCACGTTCCTCTCCCGCAGGTGACTCAGATCTGCCCGGCGACAACACAAAAATCAACCAATCACAGTTAAGATGACGTCAGTTTACAGCCAATTAAAACCACCGATGATTTATTTGATAAGTCACTACACTCATCTGCTTAAAGGCAAAGTTTAACGTTTGTGTATTAGTGTGTGTGTTTTACCTAGCTGTTCACAGACGATGTCTTGTGTGTCTGTGTCGTCTTTCCTGCTCAAGATGGCCCCTACTGACCCCTGGTGGCAGAGGTGAGGAATTACAACCAAACTGAACTCAAAACTGCTGCAGCACAGGTTTAAAAATTGACACACTGAGTCGACGTTGTTTACCTTGACGGTCTTTGGGATCTGGTCGACGTACTGCGGTTTGACGATGGCCCGCAGGTCGTCCTCCAGGATTTTGGTGAAGTAGTTCTGCAGCTCGGATCCTCTGAAGTAGGTCAAGATCTCCTGCCAGTCTGGAGGATTCTGGGACGACATTTTCAGTTTAAGGTACAACACCACAGCAGCAGCACTCAACCCTTCATAACTCAGGCCTGCACAAGTAAATCCACAACACCTGACAGTAACATGACTGTGTGTAAGTGTGTGTTTGAAAACTTACATCATACTTCCCCAGGTTGGGTTTCTGTTTTCCAGCCAGGATCTTCAGAGCTGTGGACTTCCCGATACCGTTGGTCCCCACAAGACCCAGAACCTCACCGGGCCTGGGGATAGGCAGCCTGCACACACAGACACACACAGGTACTCAAATCAGGATTACAACTTGTTTATAGACCTTTTTATTGAAGAGTAAGATCTTTTTTTCTTAACCAGAAACAGCTGTTTCATCAGTGCCAGACTCCATTGAGAAAAATGGGAATTTAACCAAGAAGAACACGGGAGTTGCTGGAATACCACTGCCTCCATCTGTTAAGTTTGTTTGTGTTATTGTGTGATTTTTTGCGTTGGACGAAGTACTCAGATACTTTACTGGAGTACAATAACACAAACAAACTAAAAGATCGAGGCAGCAGCTCCTGTGTTCTGCTCAGTAAAATTCCTGTTTTTGTTAATGGAGTCTGGTAGAGATGTTTATATCCTTTCCTTGGTTACTTTCCACACTATAAAAGCAGCGTACCGGTGCAGTTTGAAGGAGTTGGCACAGTATCTGTGTGTGGTTTCCTTCTCCAGGTTGCTGGGCAGGTTGACGATCGACAACGCTCCGAATGGACATTTCTACGACAACAAAAGGACGTCAGAACAACGCAGAAAGACGAAGACTCAAAACCTGAACAGGTGTCGTTCTGTAAGTGTTTTTACCTTGATGCAGATACCACAGCCTATACACAGAGACTCTGAGATCCAAACAATCTTACTCTGTGGAGTCACCTCGATACACAGCTTACCTGCAGACACAGGTGTGAATACAAATTAATATCAAGTGTTGAATGTTTGTGTTTCTTGTGTTGAGGCTGGTTCTTCTTCTGAAAGATCACTCACCCATTCGGACCACAGGGCAGCTCTTCTTGCACTCCTGACGGCATTTCTTAGGTTTACATTTGTCATGGTTGACGATGGCGATCCTGGTGTTTTTATCCGCCATGATGGAGGGCTGGAATGACGGACGCTAGCACCTGAGGAGCTGAGAGAGAAGCTGACGATGAGAAGGTACGTATGCACGGTTCATGGTGATGTAGGGGACGGCGGTCAAGCTCGAACCTGTGTCCACAAGCACACTGTTAACTCTGCTGAAGCAACACATTCAATTCTGAGCACAGCCTTTAACTCTAACAATGGGCTGCCATACATCCACTACCACAGCCCTGAACCAGTCTCTGTCACATATATAAAGCTCTCTGGCTGATTCAGATCCTGGTTCAGTGTGGGGGTTCATTTCAGGCCTCAAGGAGACGAATTACAGCAAATGTAGCAGCTAGCAAACCAGTACAGCTGCCGCTTTGCAGTCTTTCGCAGGCAGAGTGAGTCATACCAGACTCCATTTAAAAGTCTGCGGATTTTATTGTTACCTCACGTCTAAACGTACAGGCGTGGAGCTGCGTGATTTATGGCCTTTTAACTATTCAGTGGTATCCCGCTGGTCAATTCGGCCCGCGATAAACACGTAACAGTAGACGATACGTGGATAAAAATGAAGATTGTAACTACGATTAACGTGTAAACCTTTCAACAGCCCACCGCCGCAACGTACCGAAACGGGCGGTGGCGACCAGTACCAAAGTTGGATTTGTCCTTAAATAACCCGCTGACATATGGGTCATTCATATGCCGAATTCATTAACTGATCATGGCCATCCACAACAAAATGTAATTGGGTGCTTTTATATATACACTTTTATCAGAGGGCAAGTAAAGCTTAAACTGGCAAATAACCGAACGGAATTTGCAGCACCACCAAAAGAAAACGCAGTCTTCTCAAGGCCCCTCTGCCACTAACAGCAGCTGTATTAAATAACTACTCTGTCTAACCATTAACCAACTCTTCTAATGTATTCACAGGGACATAATCAGCTGTTTTAAAAGCTTAGCCGGAGCCTGAACGCACCATTAAGTACGATCTTCACAGGCTGCTAACGGTAAGCTAACGATTAGCTTCACATTTAACGACATAAGCGACGGAGGCCCCGCACTTTGACAGCTGCTCTGTAACGGATCATCGGTCATTTCTGTGGCAAAACGAGCCCCAAATAGCGACAAAATCCAGGGCGATGGGTTAAAGACTCACCCCTCTTCGGCTCCCGTACCCCGACTTGGAGGAAAACAGACGAGAAACGACGTCTGGACACAAATAATCGGGAGTCAAACTTCTTTTTTCCAGCAACGTGTTCGTCTCCTGGAAGCCGGCTGGAAAGATGGCGGGAGAGACGCATACAGCGCGCGACGCAGCACATGACGTCACTAAGACGCGACCTACACTCAGAAGAGTGGGAGATTCGAAGTGGCTAGCCAAACAAAACGGATTTGAACGCGATTTATGTCGAACCGCCTCACATTTCATGAACTGACACAACATCCCGGAGACTTTTACTGATCCTTCTTGTAAGTTTAACCTACATCTTTATAGTAAACAAAGTTTTAGTGGCTTTGAGACGGTTTACAGTGGAGAAATGTTAGCTCATAGCAGCTAGCTAGAGCTCTGCACCAAACTCCGCTAAAACTATGTGTATTTTTTCCGCATTGTGTGTCTTCGGGAAAATAACGTTGGGATTATTTCTTAAGCGCGGTGGATCCTTTTAAGAATCATTACGTTTAATAAACGCCTGGCTAATCTCTTGCGTTTCCCTCCTTTAGAAACATCGAGCAAAAATCACGATGGTGTTAACCACAAATTAGACACTTGGTGCAGCTGCTAGCTAAATAAGACGCTACTACACGTGTCCTATATATGCCGAATTTTTCCTAAGGACTTATTAATTACCTTAAACTCATAAGTCAGATTCTGTCATTCATTTGTTTTTCAGCTTTCAAGATGACTTTACAATCAGAAAAAATTTAAGCGAGTTTTCGTTACGTTGCTGGCTTCCGGGAAACATTGTACCAAACGCGGCTCAGGTCAACCAGCGTTTGCCGAACTTGTGTTTTTGTATTTCCCCGTGTTCAGAGGATGGCCACCCCGAGCAAGACACCACCCGGCGCCGACCCCAAGCAGCTGGAGCGGACGGGGACGGTCCGGGAGATCGGCTCCCAGGCGGTGTGGTCCCTCTCCTCCTGTAAACCCGGTCAGTCCCAAACCCGGTGTACAGTTAGCTGCGTGTGCACAGATTGATTGATGCAGTCTGGTGTCATTTTGAGTCTGTTTTTCCACCCTGTGTCCAGGTTTTGGAGTCGATCAGCTGAGAGACGACAACCTGGAGACCTACTGGCAGTCGGATGGATCCCAGCCTCACCTGGTCAACATACAGTTCAGGTAAGATATCTCTTGGAAGATAACTGACGAGAATAATGTGCGTTTGCTTCTATTATGTTTTTACTTTTGTGTATTTCTGCTTGTGACTCATCTGGATGTTGGCGTCTGTTTATCGTCTCAGGAGGAGGACGACAGTGAAGATGCTGTGTATTTACGCCGATTATAAATCTGATGAGAGCTACACGCCCAGTAAGATCTCCGTCAGAGTCGGCAACAACTTCCACAACCTGCAGGAAGTCAGGGTAAAAACAAAGAGCTTTACCTGAGGCCACATTATAGAGCTTAAAATGATCTGCTTCCTCCTCACATCGCTCTTCTCTTCCTCACTGTAGCAGCTGGAGATGGTGGAGCCCAGCGGCTGGATTCACATCTCTCTGATGAACCAGGTGAGAAACTCAGGTCTTTATTTTAATTTTACTCTTTGTTAACATGATGATGATGAAAATATGAGCGGTTTTGAAACCTTGACTTGATGCGTGTTTATATTTGTCAGAGTAAGGTTTTGGGTTTCCGTGTGTTTCAGCGAACAAACGAGCCGATCAGCACCTTCATGATCCAGATCGCGGTGTTGGCCAACCACCAGAATGGCAGGGACACTCACATGCGGCAGATTAAAGTCTACACGCCGGTGGAGGAGAGCTCCATCGGCAAATTCCCACGATGCACCACGGTCGACTTCATGATGTACCGCACGATCAGGTGATCTGGACTGACACGTGAACACCTGATCCTCTGAGGAAGCTTTGCACAAAATATCCAGAGAAGAAGACATAATAAGACAGACTGATCTCTGGAGCTGCTGCTTTTCTTCAGTTTAGTCAGATTTGGTCGATTTTGATGTGATTCAGACTGATCGATTCTGTTTTGAATCCAGAATCGATTAGTCTTGTACTGGTTATTGTTAAGGTTTTGTCAAATGTGGCTTCTCAAAAATGCAGAATTCATATTTTCAATTAAAGCTGCCAATATTTAATATATTTAAACTTGACTGTAAGAGTTCAGTGTTTTTCTCTGTAGTTCTTTTCTTTAATAATGGATTAATAATTGTAAATGAGAAGACCATTAGATGTGGTTAAAAGGCCAGAAGGTGGAAAGAACTTAAATGCCTCATGATGGTTTAAAAGCTAAAAGGTTTTTCAATTATAAGAAGAAGAAAATTCACAGTGAATATTTTGGGGTTTTTTTTGGCTTCAAACAGTCAAATTTAAAGATATTAAATCAAATCAACCGACAGTTTAATATGTTGTGACATCTGAAGAGTTTAACTCTGAAGAAATTTGGCAGCACTTAAGGGAGAAAAAACTCAGACTAAGCACACTGTTGATTAATGCTAAATATAGTTCATTCATTTACAGCTCAACATTTTTCTAAAGTAACATTTCCCAGTGAAAGCTTTGGTTATTTTTACCCAGACAGGAGCCAGACTGAGTTCATTAAGAAGCCACGGTTTTTGTTCAGTATCAGACAGTTCAAAACCCAAACTGCTGTGCCTACAGACCGTCTCCTGTTGTGGATTTGTTACTAAGAATTGAATTAAATGTGTTTCAAAACAAATGGGTCGGCTGAATGTGATTTGTCAATGTATGAAACAAAAAAGAGCATTTTCAGGGTTCTTTATTCAGATTCTGTTGAATTCCAGGAGTCCTTGAGAGAGAGCTGTAGACCTCCAGGAACCTCCAGAGTTCTTTAAGGTATGTTCATTGAGTTTGAGGGGTTTTTTTTTGGTGTCAATTGAGTGTTCATTGAAGTTGCTTTTGAAATATGACAACTAATAACAGTTCTGAAGAACATGTGGGCATGTGTGTATTGTTTAAACCCAGACTTGACAAAATAAGAGTCTGTCCTTTGAAGGATGAAGTCTGGTATCTCTAAACCTGGATCCAAAGGCTTGTAAATTGGCCTTGAGTTGAAGAAATTGTTACATATTTCATTAATACACTTTCATATCACTCATATATTACCGCAGTTCAGCAGTTCAACCACTAGAGTGAGCCAGATAGACATACATAGATCGATAGGTACAGACAGGTAACAAAGGAAAAACCTCACTGTGACACTGGTTATAGTGACCAACAAGGAGGTCCTCTAGGAACCTTTAGGTATCACTGAGATTACTGGGAAGGTTTTAGAAGACACTGAAGAGGTTAAGGTGTTTATAGTAATCAATACGAAGGTTCTACTGTTCCTGTCAGACGATCTAATGGTCATTTAAAGGTTCTAGTAGTATCTTAGGTGTTTTTAGTATTCATTAATATGGTGGTGCTGGTCCTTATGGAGGTTCTACACAAAGTTTTGGAAGTTTTAATGGTTTAAGAAAAAGGTTCTAAAGGTCCTTAAGAAGGTTTAAGGGGTCTTGGAGGTTTTTGTGGTCCTTTCAGAGAGTAGTCCTTCAGAAGGTTTTGAAGGTTGTCGGTATCCTTTTGGAGGTTTTTAGTGGACCTTTATGGGATTTTAGGGGTCCTGTAGATGGATGTTCTGGAGGCTCAAGGTGAAACATCACATTAACCATCATGGTTTTTTTCTTTAGATGTTTCTCTGATAGATCAATAGATATTTTCATTGATAGGCAAAAGTTTCACAACAGTGTGATGAAGCTCCTTTAAATTGAATGGAGCATTGATAGAAAATAAGAGAGAAGCTGAGGGAGTTTGGGGGGGGGGGGCGTCCTCAGTGGTCTGGGTTGCCATGGTAACTGAAACTACTTCAGCCAATAAGTGTTGCTCTCAGCTGAAGTGCATTGATCTGCGAGTGTGTGTCTGTCTCAGTAAACACATTTAATCTGGATTACACTCCACTTGTCCATGCACTTCAGAAGATTCAATTTGGCTGCAACACACACACACACACACACACACACTCTCACTCGTCTCTCTATACTTGTGAGGACCTTTGTGTACATGATGCATTCCCTCCCCTGAACTTTAACCATCACAACTAAATCACCTCAGTAAAACTAATTCTAACCTGAACCCTAAAACCAGATCTGGACCTTCAGAGAGGTCCTCACCACGACGGTTTAAAACTGAAACTGGTTCTCATAAAGATAGCAGCACACACACACACACACACACACACATTAATGAGTTCCAGCCGGATGTTCTGATGTGGTGTTTTACTGTCTGCTACTTAGGCTGAGTGCTTTTTCCTGACTTTATTAGGCATTTTAATCATCTCCACACATAACCACAGCAGCCTGCTCCACCACTGATATTCATAGCTGCTTGTTTGGTATGATGGTCATGTTTTTGTGTAACCTGCAGGGGTGGGGCAGGTCCCACTGGAGTCTGATTGGTCAATAAAATCAGCAGAAAAGAGGCACAAAATTTCAAAAATATGCTGAATGACAAAACAGAGATGCAGAATTGCTACATAAAGCAACCACGATGAAAAACAAAATGACTCAAAACTACCATAATGAGATGTATCTAACAAATAAGCACAAAATCAGTAGAAAAAGATACAAAACAACAACCAAGAGATGCAAATTTACAGCAATGAGACATAAAATGGCAAAGACGAGATGCAAAATCCCTATTCAGAAACACAAAGAGACACAGGTGTCCTCACAGTGGTAAAATGACAAATGATAAATGCAAAACGACACAAAAAGACGACAAACTGATGCAAACGACTAAGAGGAGACGTAAAACAACAAACATAAGATGCAAAACCCCCATATATAGACCACAAAGAGATGTGAGGTACAAACAACAGATATTTATTCGGTTTATTTCATATTAAAATATCTAAAACTATTATAAATGTAGAGTTTATTATTGCCAACAACCAGGAATTTGAGTCTTCCACGAGTAAAAATCCACTCCTGGTAACTTTTATCTTTCTAGTCCACACACAGGGTTGATTGATTATGTATGTTCAGCCTGTAGCACTGTGAGTGTTGTCAGGAAGAAGAAGACCTGTTTCATCTTCCTCCTCGCTTCAAGCTACAACCACACACACACACACACACACACACACACAGCTTTACATGCACTTCAGACTAGTAAGAACAGAGATTTCTACAGAGAGAGCAGGGAGGGAAAGAGTGAACAAAATAACACAAACACAGTCTAATGCAACAGCCGTGCAACACACCCCACTCTGTGAACACTGTAACGTTTGTGTTTGAGTGTGTGTTACAGTGTGTTGTTATGTGTTCCTGTTATTTTGTCCACCCCATGTCTGTTCAAAGAGAGAAGGCTGTGTGTGCTTTTAGTGAGATGAAACCAGCCGGTTGGTCCTCTGCTCTTATTTGGTGCTCAGAGCAATTACATTAATAGCTTACACACACACACACACACACACACACACACACACATTGGTATTGTTATACTTGTGAGGACCATCACCCTATGGCATACATGTATTCCCCAACCATAACTTAAACCTAATTCTAATCTTAACCCCAAAACCTCATGACCTCTTTAATCCCGAAAGAAGGTTAAAATGTCCTCACTTTTCAAAAATGGTCCTCACATGCAAGAACGTCTTTCCTTTCTGAAAATGCCCTCAGTGTACAAGTGTTCTCACTTTACAATAATGTTCTCAGTTGACAAAAAAAATGTGACATTCTCAAGATCTAAAGGTCTAAAAATGTACTAGTTATAAGTACAAGAAGCATGTGTGTTTATGTGTGTGTTACTGTGGACTTAAAGGGGATATTTGTAAGTTTTTGTTATCGCTACATAGCCAACGTTAGCATTAGCAGCTGTTTACTTACCAGTGTAGAGGAAAGGTTGCGAGTTCATCATCAGACTTTGTTCCTTTACTCACCAACAGCTGCCTCCAGCGGTGGAGAGCAATGTCAAGAGTTTTACTCTATCCCCATCACTCTTTTCTTCTACTGAAGTTAGCATGCTAACCAGCTAGCCCCAGCCAGTCTTGTTACTTTCCGATAGCGTCTCACTGTAGCATCCAGACTGCCCTGAAGAAGTGGTGGTGCTCAGGTGACGTATTCTAACCTCCTCTATTGTAAACGCAACAGTGGCTGAAGCTCTTCGCAAGAAACCACGTTCAGTAGCAAAGAAAACTTACAAATATCCACTTTAAAGTGACCTGAGAGTTTCTGTCAGCTCAGAGTTAACAACTGTTTCACTAACCCACTGTGTCCTTTCTACATCAACCAGGTGACGGAATCAAACCAACAACCTTCAGCTGACAGACGACCTCTGACAGTGGGAGATCAGACTGAGGAGCACGGAGGTAAAACACAAGTTTTCATGTAAACAAACAAAAGTTTATAGTCAGCGTTTCTCACAAAACTCATTGTGTTTTCTTCTGATTTAAGGCCTAATTTAAGGTATTACTGAAGTCCATTTAAACTGCTGGTCGTCCTTATCAATTACTGTGACCAGAAAATCTTAATATTGACACTTTCCAACAAAAATTAATTAGTTTTCTGATCATTTAATGACAAGACAATGGACATTTATTTATTCAGAAATGTCAAGATTCTGCTCATAACCCATTGAATTGAATTGAACACAGTAATTTAAAAAACACTTGAACATATGAAGGACCGTATCTCAGGGGTTCAAGGAGAAAATAGAAAAATGAAAATACAAGAGTTTGTCATGAAACCCTGACTGTGTGTGTGTGTGTGTGTGTGTATGTGTGTGTTACATGTGGCCCTGTGGGGACTTACTATTGTGCTGTCAACAAGCTGCAAAGCCTCATGGGTAATGGATGAGAGGTGTTTTTCAGTTTGTTGCCTGCAGCTGAACTGTATGCACACACACACACACACACACACACACACACACACAGGTAATGTCATGGGAAGAAAGGTGCAGTCACATTGTGCGCTGCAATATTACAGAACACACACATCAGCAGGTTTATCTGCAGCATTTGTGTGTCTGGTCCTTTTTATTCTGTTTCATCCATTTCCGTTCTTTTCTTCCTCTCTCTTTGCATTCTTTCCTTTCCTTCCTTCCTTTCCCCTCTTTATCTTTGCTTTCCTTTTCTACTTTCTTCCATTTCGTTTCCTTTCTACCTTTCACATCCTCTAATTTCCTTGTTCCTTTCCTCCTCTCTATCATCCAACTCTTTTTTAAATCCATTGTTCAGATTGTTCAGATTTTAAGCTGTGTTTGTTCAGCTGCGACAAAAACACACCACGTCAACTTATCACACTTTCACATTTTACATCTTTTATTGCCTTGAGGTCATAAAAACAGAATAACTCATAACGTCAGACTGTTTCCACTTTCATGTGTTTGCAGTGAAAAAAATTCCAGAGCTGAGCTTTAACTGAACATTTATTTTATTCATTTTATCAATGAAGCTCAGAGAAACATAGAAACACCTCCTACGTGTTTCAGTTTACCTCTTGTTGATGTTCAGGCCAGTTTTGTTGCATAATGTTATCACCACCAACTCCCACACACTGAAACAGAAACAAGTATCTGCACTGAAGACTGAGACTGAGGAAATGAGTAGGAAGTTGGAGTTTTGTCTGAGTTCAAATAAATAAAAATAAAATACGGAAAGCTTTCATTAAGATTTTCTGGGAAGTCCACAACAGTGGCAAGAAAAAGTTAAATTTAAAAGACAAATACTAAATTAAAGCTGCAAGTGGCATTGAACGGGCTCAATCAGTTTTTACTTTTTCCCTAAATATTTGTCATGTTGTTGGTTCTTCAGGAGGTGATGACAGTCAACTGTTGATTTTCTGAACAGCCTTGTAATGTTTGTTAAATGTTCTGGATTCAGCTGTAATGTTGAATATTTCTCTGTGTTTTCATGGTTAAACTGTTGATGAGGAATAGGTAATAGTGTACTGATCATTTTCCTTTGTTTCTATTTGATTTCTCCAGGTGTCACCACTTCGTCCACGACATCGTCCACGATCTGAGACATGGTCCACGATCAGAGACATTGTCTGTGGTCTCAGAGACCTTGTCAAAGACGAGAGAGACGTTGTCCATGGTCAGAGACATTGTCCCATGCTTCGTAGAGACACTGCGATAGAATCGGCGGAGACGGGGGTCACCGATTTGACGGCACTGCCCGCGATCATGGAGACATTTGTCGATGGTCACAGAGACAGCGTCTATGATCTCAGAGACATCGTCCACGATCACAAAGACTTTGTCCATGATCAGAGACTTTGTCATAGATGTCAGAGACATGTCTGTCCATGATCAGAGACATTGTCCATCAGATCTCAGAGACATTGTCCAGCGATCAGATCGATCAGAGACGTATTCGTCCACCGATACGATCCATCAGAGACATTGTTGATGTCAGAGATAGCGTCTATGATCTCAGAGACTCACGATCAAAATTGTCATATCAGAGATGTCATAATCAGAGACAGTACGATCACAGAGACGTATCCACGATCACAGAGTCTTTGTACAATGAGGAAGTTCTTTGAGACCAGGACAGAGGCCTCCAGGTAATTCACAAACAGCTTTACATCAACTGTCCAACACAGAGCACTGACATTCAACTGTTCATGTTCAGTATTCAGTTTATCAGAAAAGTGTTAGAATAGAAATAATCTGTGATATAAAAATAATTTATAAGTAATCTGTTTTAATAGAAGTAATTTAAAAGTAATTAACAGTATTAGAAGTAAGATGTATTAGTCAGAGTAATCTGTTACTAGATGTAGTTTGCAAATTCTCACCTCTCAATCCTCTGTCTTGAAAAAATGTCCTCGCTTTACAAAACTGTTCTAACTTAACAAAAATATTTTTACTTTATTTTAGTGTCCATGACTTGAACTCTTGAAGAGGTTTTAGGGTCTTTTACTCCACCAGAGTCTTTGTACGTCATTGTTGTTGCTTATTTCACACAAGTAAACCTCCAGGTTAGCGAGCTCCCTCTGTGTAACACCAACTGAACTGCTGATATAGTTCAGTGCAGCATCAAAGGAACAGTTCATCTTTTGGGAAATATATGTATTTGTTTTTGTTTCCAGGAGTAAGATGAGTTGATTCTGTAAATCTGGAGTTCAAACATCAACAGGTTTCTCTTTTTCTTTCTGTCTGTGCAGATCAGCCCAGAACCTCCCTGTTCCTCCTGTTAACGACACAGTTTGCAGCTCTTTTTTTTTTTCCTGGAAAACCACCATCGCCTCTGACGCTTAGTCGCACTGCCGCCGGCATCGTTACCACGGCAACCAACCCATCAGTTTTTTCTGGACCGAACAGGCTGGATGTACACCGGTTGAGTGTGACTGCAGTGAGTGAGTGTTTTTTTTCCTTCCGTTTTTAACTTGTATTTCTCCAGGGAGATTCACTCTGATTTACATTCACACAGATACACTAGTGCTTCTCACACAGTCGTGGTTAATAGTAGTTTCCTTCCTCTGCACCACTTTTACCACCACGTATTAGGTTTTTTTTTTTGTTTAATCGTTTCTCTGACACTTAATTTTACTGGTCTGAAATCTTCTGCTGATTTCCTGTGAGGCTTCCAGGAGAGAACTGTGTGATTTGGTACTAATTGAAGAGAAAATTGTGTCATCCATGAGAGCCTGGTTCCATTTAAACCCACATTAATATTCATTCATTAATAATTTATTAATGAAAATACTATTTTTCATGCATGTTTAATTGCATGCTTTTCTGAAAACAAATTTCACACCCGTTCATCTGTGCACCAACTAAAGGACATCCAAGGTTATAATAGCAGTTACGTTAATTAATAAGACGCGTGCCAATTCTTTCCAGGATACTTCAAGGAAATTATGAGGAAATTACAGACCCGTAAAATAATGTATAATACTATTAAGTTACTGTCATCATTAAACACTAAACAGCCTATTTTAATCAATTTAATTAACTTTAATATTAAAGTGCCATCGAAATTTAACTGGTTTCCCACCTTTACCTTTCCCAAATTTTACGATCATCTAATTATGTTTTCTTTTCCTCTTCTGTTCAAAGATAATTTAGTTTATTTCATCATATCTCCACCTGACATGTTTTACAGTCTATACCTGCAGAGAGAACATGAAAAATTAATGTTAATAACTGTGCTTCAGATGTTAAAACTCAACACAACAACAGAACTCCAATCACCTGTGACTGTGTGAGAATGAACAAGTCAACCTCTCAGCGTTTTATAAAACTCATCTTTATTGATCCATTTTCATCCATCCATCCTGTTTTCCTCTCATTGCACTGTGACAACATTTTCTGTTTTCTTCTTCTTATAAAAACCTGAATATTTACATCCTCTTTCGTATTTACAGTAATTTACATGATTACATGATGAGGACAGTGTCAGCCCTGCAGAGCCTCAGCCTGCAGAGCCTCACACCTGCAAAGGTCAACTTTCCTATCGCCTGAAATACCACCTGTTGCCAGGGGAAATATCACCCAAATCTCTGCTTACTGGCTAGAGGTGTTGCCTGGCAACAACATCTTATCAGATTAATATCTGGTGAGAGGAGTTGTTATTTCTTTTTTTAATATTTCATAATTTGGGAACATGTGAAGTGACCCTTTAGAGAAGGATTTAGCTCAAAATCTGCTGAGTGATAATTCAGAGGTGTTGTATGGAGGCAAAGAGGCAACAAAATAAAACTTTTTTTTCTCTAAACTGTGACATTTAACAAAAAAAATCTTAAAATTTCCCTGTGGAGATTTGAAACCACATAAATTCTGATGTCTTTAAGTAGTTAAATGCTATAAATTCAGTGTACTGAATTCAAAAACAAATTCTGTGAATTCAAAAACAAAAGTAAAGGTGTAACAGTTAATTTTAATAATTACCAATTATTTTGCTAATTGATTCATCATTTCATTGATTTTCAAGCAAAAATTGTGAGAAAATGACAAATATTTGTAGATTTCAGTATCTTACAAAGAGATTTGCTGATTTTAGTTTAATTTGAAGACATTAGGTTCAGCTCTGCGAACCCTTTGAACAGTTGTCTGATGTTTCAAACACTAAACGATTAATCTGAAAAAATAGCTGGCCTTAGAAATTATAGCTTGGACCTTTTGTAGCTTTCTGACATTCAATAGATAGAACAGATTAAATGAGAAAATAGTTGGCAGATTAATAATTAAATAGCAAGAATAATCATTAGAAAATAATATGAACAGTGAGTTTTTTTCTATATGTATCTTTGAAAGTGATTTACTGTGAATTAAACCTGGTACAGTAATTATCCTCTGCTTTTAAAATAATGTTTTTTACTTAAAAAACTGTAAAGCTTGAATTAAGACTAGGGTTTACAGTGTTTTGACCGATGCAGATGTGAGGCTCTGATTGTGACTGGATTACACTGGTTTGTAGTTTAGTCCTCCATCTTTTATGGATGGAAAAACAACAACTTCTATTCCCCCAAATTCACCCACTGAATTAATGGCTCACATACAGCTCCAGCAGTTTGTTTTCCAAACTCTTTACCTATGTTACAGTACTGCAGGGTGGAGACACATCAAGTTTATGACGTTTAGAGGCAATGGAAAAACACCAACTGTGACAAAACGGCTGCTGGTATGAAAACAATACTGACTGAAAGATGAGGTTCTGTTGGTATCAGGTATGTTCACATTCAACTCAAAGCAACATTGCCTGTAGCCATTGCCTCTAAAAGTTGCTTGTGAGTCTCCAGCCATCAAGATTTGGTACATTTGGATTGGTTGGTTTAAACAGCGACGTCCTCATTGGTTTAGCAGCAGTAAAAGTCAATGCCCTCGACCCCCCCATTGGTTACATTCAACCATCATCGTTATTTCGACCTCTGATCATTTTGGATCCATCGTCTTGTCTTAAGATGCGTCCAAACTTCTCCAACAAGCCATATTTTCTGTTTGTCAAACATTTGCTCTTCGTCGTAGAAACCATTTACATCTGTGTTTTAGTCCATCAAAGCATCAAACATTCATTTGTCACTGCAGCTCTTGCCAAGTTGAGGTTGTCAAATCAAGTTCTTCGAGCCAATTTTTGGAACCATCAATATTGGTTCCAATATTTCATCCACCTGTCTCTACTAGCCAATCAAGACATGTTATAACATTCATACTTGTCTGACTGAAATGTCGGAAAAAAATGGATCCAGCCACGACTTTGGTCTAAAAAAAAAAAAGAGTGTGAAAGTTAACAAAGCTTTTTCTTGAACGAATAAACTCCAGTCCTTTGTCTCGACTTGATGACATCACGCTCTCATCCCATTACTCTGTCTCTTTCTTCTTGTCATCCAGGTCAAAGTCCAACACCAGCAGTTTGGTTTCCTCCGTCCCATTCCTACTGCCAGCAGCGCACACCAGCCGAGTGTCAGAGGCTCTGATTCGCCACACCACACCACCTGTTGAGAAAGGAAGACGTGATTGGTTTAGATTCAGATATCGGGTAAGTCGACAGCGTGGATCATTCATAGATGACTGTAGTTTCTATACATTTTGGCCTGTGGTGGTTCAGTTTTAGCCACAAACAATTGACTTTTTGGCTGAGGTGCTTTGGTTTTAGTCAGAAGATGTCGATTTTTAGCTAAAGGACACTGAGTTTTAGCCAGTAAGTGAGTCATCAATAATAGGAAAAAAGCAGTATAGACAGGAGTCCAAAACGATCAAAAAATGTCATAATATAGCATGTCCTCCAAATATGTCAAAAAATATCATAGTATAGGATGGCTTCAAAAATGACCAAAAATGGTTAAGTAACATCATAATATAGTAAGGCCTCCAAATATGTCAAAAAATGTCATAGTATAGTAATGGCATGCCAAAAATATGAAAAAAATGTCATAGTATAGTAAGGCATCAAAAAACATGGTCAAAAAATGTCATAGTATAGTAAGGCATCAAAAATCATGAAAAAATGTCATAGTATAGTATGGCATCAAAAATGGTCAAAAAAGTCATAGTATAGTATGGCATCAAAAATGGTCAAAAAAAGTCATAGTATAGTATGGCATCAAAAATCATGGTCAAAAAAAAGTCATAGTATAGTATGGCATCAAAAATGGTCAAAAAAAGTCATAGTATAGTATGGCGTCAAAAATCATGAAAAAAAGTCATAGTATAGTATGGCGTCAAAAATCATGAAAAAAAGTCATAGTATAGTATGGCATCAAAAATCATGAAAAAAAGTCATAGTATAGTATGGCATCAAAAATGGTCAAAAAAAGTCATAGTATAGTATGGCGTCAAAAATCATGAAAAAAAGTCATAGTATAGTATGGCGTCAAAAATCATGAAAAAAAGTCATAGTATAGTATGGCGTCAAAAATCATGAAAAAAAGTCATAGTATAGTATGGCATCAAAAATGGTCAAAAAAAGTCATAGTAAGTATGGCATCAAAAATCAAAAAAAGTCATAGTATAGTATGGCATCAAAAATGGTCAAAAAAAGTCATAGTATAGTATGGCATCAAAAACATGGAAAAAAGTCATAGTATAGTATGGCATCAAAAATCATGAAAAAAAGTCATAGTATAGTATGGCATCAAAAATGGTCAAAAAAAGTCATAGTATAGTATGGCATCAAAAAATCATGAAAAAAAGTCATAGTATAGTATGGCGTCAAAAATCAAAAAGTCATAGTATAGTATGGCATCAAAAATGGTCAAAAAAAGTCATAGTATAGTCATCAAAAATGGTATGGCATCAAAAATGGTCAAAAAAGTCATAGTATAGTATGGCATCAAAAATGTCAAAAAAGTCATAGTATAGTATGGCATCAAAAATGGTCAAAAAAAGTATGGCATCAAAATCATGAAAAAAGTCATAGTATGGCATCAAAAAAGTCATATAGTATGGCATCAAAAATGGTCAAAAATGTCATAGTCATATAAGTATGGCATCAAAAATCATGAAAAAAAGTCATAGTATAGTATGGCATCAATAATGAGTCAAAAAAAGTCATAGTATAGTATGGCATCAAAAATCATGAAAAAAAGTCATAGTATAGTATGGCATCAAAAAATGTGGTCAAAAAAAGTCATAGTATAGTATGGCGTCAAAAATCATGAAAAAAAGTCATAGTATAGTATGGCATCAAAAATCATGAAAAAAAGTCATAGTATAGTATGGCATCAAAAATGGTCAAAAAAAGTCATAGTATAGTATGGCAGTCAAAAATCATGGTCAAAAAAAGTCATAGTATAGTATGGCGTCAAAAATCATGAAAAAAAGTCATAGTATAGTATGGCATCAAAAAATGGTCAAAAAAAGTCATAGTATAGTATGGCGTCAAAAATCATGAAAAAAATGTCATAGTATAGTATGGCATCAAAAATGGTCAAAAAAGTCATAGTATAGTATGGCATCAAAAATCAAAAAAAGTATAGTAATGGCATCAAAAATCATGAAAAAAAGTCATAGTATAGTATGGCATCAAAAATGGTCATGAAAAAAAGTCATAGTATAGTATGGCATCAAAAATGATAAAAAAAAGTCATAGTATAGTATGGCATCAAAAATGGTCAAAAAAAGTCATAGTATAGTATGGCATCAAAAATCATGAAAAAAAGTCATAGTATAGTATGGTCCGTATCAAAAATCATGAAAAAAAGTCATAGTATAGTATGGCAGTCAAAAATGGTCATAAAAAAGTCATAGTATAGTATGGCGTCAAAAAATCATGAAAAAAAGTCATAGTATAGTATGGCGTCAAAAATCATGAAAAAAAGTCATAGTATAGTATGGCGTCAAAAATCATGAAAAAAGTCATAGTATAGTATGGCGTCAAAAAATGGTCAAAAAAGTCATAGTATAGTATGGCATCAAAAATATCATGAAAAAAAGTCATAGTATAGTATGGCGTCAAAAATGGTCATGAAAAAAGTCATAGTATAGTATGGGCGTCATAGAAATGGTCAAAAATCATGAAAAAAAGTCATAGTATAGTATGGCGTCAAAAATCATGAAAAAAAGTCATAGTATAGTATGGCGATCAAAAACTGTCATGATAGTAGGTCAAATGAAAAAAGTCATAGTATAGTATGGCGTCAAAAATGGTCAAAAAAAGTCATAGTATAGTATGGCTGATCAAAAAATGGTCAAAAAAAGTCATAGTATAGTATGGCAGTCAAAAATGTCATGAAAAAAAGTCATAGTATAGTATGGCAAAAAATAAAAAATCAAAAATCATGAAAAAAGTCATAGTATAGTATGGCATCAAAAATCATGAAAAAAAGTCATAGTATAGTATGGCATCAAAAAATGGTCAAAAAAAGTCATAGTATAGTATGGCGTCAAAAATCATGAAAAAAAGTCATAGTATAGTATGGCATCAAAAATGTCAAAAAAAGTCATAGTATAGGGCATCAAAAATGGTCAAAAAAGTCATAGTATAGTATATGTCAAAAAAGTCATAGTATAGTATGGCATCAAAAATGGTCAAAAAAGTCATAGTATAGGCATCAAAAATGGTCAAAAAAAGTCATAGTATAGTATGGCATCAAAAATCATGAAAAAAGTCATAGTATAGTATGGCAAAAATGGTCAAAAAAAGTCATGGCATCAAAAATGGTCAAAAAAGTCATAGTATAGTATGGCATCAAAAATCATGAAAAAAAGTCATAGTATAGTATGGCATCAAAAATCATGAAAAAAAGTCATAGTATAGTATGGCATCAAAAATGGTCAAAAAAAGTCATAGTATAGTAAATCAAAAATGGTCAAAAAAAGTCATAGTATAGTATGGCATCAAAAAATCATGAAAAAAGTCATAGTATAGTATGGCGTCAAAAATCATGAAAAAAAATCGGCATCAAAAATCATGAAAAAAAGTCATAGTATAGTATGGCATCAAAAACATGAAAAAAAGTCATAGTATAGTATGGCATCAAAATGGTCAAAAAAAGTCATAGTATAGTATGGCATCAAAAAACATGAAAAAAAGTCATAGTATAGTATTCAAAAATG